>NC_062563.1:101055350-101282850 GCF_022837055.1 Prionailurus viverrinus
TTGTGTTTACAAAGACCTTTAGGGGGTACATCTATAGCATGGAATACTACTCAGCAATAAAAAAGAATGAATTAATGATACACCCAACAATTTGAATGAATCTAGAGGTAACTATGCTGAGCTAATACTAAAAGTTTACATATTGTATGATTCCAGGCATATAACATTCTTGAAAGGTCACAATTACAGAAATGAAGAACAGATTGGTAGTTGTCAGGAGTTATGGAAAGGGGTAGTGGGTGTGGTTGGATCCCTGTGTTGATGTAAATATTCTGTGTCTTGACTATATCCCTATCAATATCATAGCTGTGATATTATACTATGGTTTTGCGAGAGGCTACTGGTGGGGGAAACTGGGTAAGCAGTACATGGGATCTCTCTGTATTATTTTTTTTACAACTGCACACGAATCTACAATTATCCCCAAATAAAAAGTCTAATTAGTTTTTAAAGAGCCTTTACCTTTTAAAGGTGCATACAGAACTATTTACAGATGAAACAGGAAAAATGAGATCTGCTTCAAAAAAATCAGGAAGGGGATAGGCATGCAGGTGGGGGATAGATAAGGCAACTCTAGCTTTAAACTGATTAAGTATTGGGGCGTGTGGATGGCTCAATCGGTTGAGAACCGACTCTTGATTTTGGCTCAAGTCACAATTCCAGGGTCATGAGATTGAGCCCTGCCTTGGGGTTAAGCAGGTGTGGAGCCTGCTTAAGATTCTCTCTCCCTCCCTCCCTATCTCTCGCTCTTGCTCTCCCTCTCCCTCTCTCTCCCTCTCCGGCTCACTCATCACACTCTTTCTCCCTCAAAAAAAATTTTTTTTAGTTAATTAAATGGATTAAGTGTCAAAGCTGGATACTAGACACATGGGGCTCATTAAACCTTTCTCAATACTCTAATGCTTTTGTACATCTGAAGTTTTCTATAATAAAAGTTCAAAGAGAAAGTGTTATATATATATATATATATATATATATATAAAGAGGAAATGTTATATTTAAAACAACAAAAGCGTTACACTAACAAAAAAAAGAAAATATGGCAATTTGAAAAGACATTTTTCTTAAAAAGTTATATGTTCTTGGGTATGCTTGCCTACTTATTCTTTTGAATTAATTTTATTCTCAAATTTTCGATTTCTAAATAATATTCCAAGGGGTACTATAGTAGAAATCAATACATTCTCCTCCCCCCCCCCCCCATATCAGTTTCCCCCTTCCTGACAACTTGGTAGAACTCTGGATTTTTGGTGCATGGCCTCCCAACATGAAGACTACATTTCCCAGTCTCCCTTGGAATTAGGTATGGCCTTGTGACTAAGTTCTAGCCAATGAGATATGAGCAAAAGTGACTTGTGTAACTTCCAGGGTGTATTCCTTGGCATACACCTTTATCTCTTTTCCTGCTGACTGAAATACTGACACATGATGAGCCACTCTGGACCACACAGAGAGCACGTCACCAAGGGATGGTGAAGCAACAACAGAGAAGGGGCCTGGGTTCCTGGACAACCCCATGGGCATTCTACCTGGGACTGCATGCCTCTGGGCTGTTATAAGGTGGAGAGCTAAACTTCTGTCTTGCTTAAGATATTGTTAATTAAAAGTGAAGTCATATCTCAACTAATATAGGCACCTATTATATTACGCTATTATGATAAATTTATATATTAATTTAAGAAATAATATCTTTATTATAGTCATTTGGCCAAGAGACAGTTGTATCTCATTATACACTTCATTTCCATTCAAGTTGTGTTATTTCCTCTGAACAAAATCTTTTATCAAACTGACATTCAAGTATTTAATCTTTCTGCTCCTAGAAACAATCTCTCCATCAGTTCTAATTTTAACTGTGTAGCACTACAGTGCAGGATTTTTGTAGACAAGTATCCTTCTGAAGAGTTTCAAAAAACAGTGCCAAGGACCTCACTAGTAAACCCTTCCTGAAGAACAACTGAGACCCTGGAACATTTTTAAACACCACAACTTGAGGTTACTCAAATGCATGGCCAGCCAAGTGGTGGGAATCAGCAGGCTACCTGGAACCTATATGTATATAAAACAGACATTCTAAGATGTCTCTGTTTTTACAACCAGAATGACACATGATTTGCACCAAGGTGGACCTCCAGCAAACCCAGAGACCGCAGTGTCAGAGAGAAGCGGGTCTCCACCTCTGCCTGTCACTGGTGTGCTGGACAGCACTGCCCCGCAGGCTGTAAGCCTGTGAATCTCCTTCCTCAGACTGTGGCCAGCCGGCTTCCTGCTGAGCTGTGACTGGGGGATGTCCTGGTAGAAGACTGGAAGACAAGAGGAGGAAGCAACCTTTCCGGTCCCCTGACGCAGTGCAGGTTCTGACAGGGGTGGTGACAGTCACAGGCAAGGGAGGGTGACTACATGTGACTCCACAGCATCAGTGGGCATCCAGTGTCTGCGGTTTCTACTTGAGAGAAGTGATGGCATCTCCAGAAGCTTTGTGACAAGTACAAGCCTCAGCCCCGGGTGACAGAAGCTTCCTGATCTCTGGCTGACATTTCTCTCTCACTTTGCTATCTCCAGGCCTGCCGATGTCTTTGTGATCAATCCCCTGCATGAAAACCCTCCCTGCCAGAAGCATCAACATCGTTTCTGGTTTCCTGCTGGACAGTGACTAGTATATCAGATGATGCTCTCGTGCCACTTTCAGGAAAGTGGGATTGTTCAAGGAAAGGAGGGGCTCTGGGGGTGACAGCAGGTCTAGTCCTGCTCATGTGCTCAAAAAAAAAAAAAAGCTGTTTTGTTTTTTTCTAATCATACTGGAGAGGACCTCATGAGAAGGAGTATGAGAACATAGTATCTACAGCCCGTCACCTGGGCTCAGCTCCTCCACCTACCAGTGGGGAAACTTTGGGCAAATCACTGTAACTCCTGCAGCTCCATTTCCTCATCTGTAAAATGGGTGTAGCAGTATTACCAACTTCATAGAATTCACATGGAGAAAGTGATTGCACATCATAAGCACCATGTACTTGCTGGCTGTTGCTACTATTATCCCACAGAAAGGGAACTTACAGGCACCCAGTCTCATTGGATATGCTTCATCTGTTGAGGCTTTAAGGCTCTTGTGCCTTTTGGTCACCCTCACTTCCAGCCACAGTTTTGGCTCCAGCCCTATCATGGAGTCGATTCCATTCCCCTTCCTGGTATCTCTGGAGAAACAACATCCTCTTGAAGCCCCTCACATACTCCTCCAAACCCTTTCTCAACCTGCAGAACCTCTCAATGCTCAGTGCTCACTGGTCACTGGCCCCTCACTGTCACTGCTCCCTGCGACGGCCAAGCTGTTTCCAGCCTGTCTACCTCCCTTCAACCAGTCTACACACCATGCCTCGGATACCTTGGAAACACACTTCCTTTAAACTTCTTAAATCTTCCCTTGAACTCCCACATGCACATCTTATGGCTCAAGGGTCCTGGTCTCCACCCCCAGCACAATCTCCTCCCTGAATACCACCAGATTCCACCACCAGCCTTTAACCCATGTCCTCAAGTGAGTAACCCCTAGACCCAACTCCTTGTGCAGACCTGTCACCCAAGCTCAGACTATGTGTCCAACAACCTGCCTACGGTCTTCATCTCAGACAACAGTACAGGACAGAACCTGGCATTGCCTCTATTCTTCACATTATTTTGAAGGTGCACCATCCACTCAGCCACCCAAGCTGCAAACCTTCCCCTTAGGCTTCTTTCATTCCCAGCCCCGATCGATCTCCAGGGCTTCTCGATCATAATCAACAATTGTGGGTAAGTTTATTTTTCATTTTGCATTCTGTGCATTACCGTTTTAATCTCTGCAAACTTAAAGACATTTTCATGGCGGGAGGAAGGGTCCTTCCCCTAGGATGAAAAGAAATTTGAAAACCACTCAAATGAAAAATATTTTTAGGAACGCTGAAGCATCTCTTAGTGTGTTGGGAACACTATATCATAAATGAAGCACTTAAAGGCAAAAAAAAAAGTAGTAGGAACTGTAAGTTTCTAAGTTACTATATTTTGTAGGGGGGTCTGCTGAGTTGGGAAAAAATATATTTATGCAGAAGCAAAATGAAGAACATTGACACTCAGCAAGTCCTGGTGGTCTGAGCTCCCCCTGCCACTGTGTGGAAGCCACATGCCTGCTCTACCTGAGCATCAGGGGTCTTCAAAAAACTGGTGAGTGAAATCAACAGATGAATGAAGGATGACCGCAGTATTCCTAGAGCTTCCGAGGGCTCGCACTCGCCAGCATCAGCTGGAGAAGCAGAGTGTCACGAACACTGCTCCACACGAAAGCCACCCCTGCCAACCTGTGCACGTGCACACACAGACTGAACTCACTTTGGTGATCGGAACCCTCCGCTCGAGTCAATTCATTTGCGTAACATGAAGACTGCTTAGTCTAGAATAATGGAACTACTACAGATATGCCCTACTTACCAAAACTGCCTATGTTGATTCCTATGTGCATGCTTTATTTGGTCTTTGGAACACTTACTATCAGGAGACATGTTATTTATACATTTTTTCCCTTTTAATATACATTTGTCTCTTGTCTCCCCCACCAGAGTACAGACTGCAAGGAAGAAGGGGTCTTCACTCTGCTAACCACTGAATTCACAGTGCCTAGAATGGTAAGAGGGACATAATAGGCACCTAATGCATACTTATTGAACAAATACTTGGCTTCTTATGAGAGTTTCAGAGGTGATGGTGGTTTCAGGCATTCGCCCAAGGACTTCTGTTGGCAGGCCATCACCAACAGATTGCCTGTCTTCTGTCCCTCCTGCTCTCCTTCCCCGCCCCCTTCGTGGGCAGCTCTTCCCCTACTGCCTCCTCCTAAGTGCTAGGGTCCGGGACTCATAAGTCTGGCCCTCTTCCCGCCCAAACTGCTGGGATAAGAGCCTCCATATCATGGCTTTGCTGAGCATGTTTATGCAGAAAAGTCTTGGCTTTCAAAATTATGTATTTCTACTCACACATAAAAACATAACATATCCTTCTCAAATGCTTACATGCCTGGTGAAGAAATAATTCTTAGGAAGGCCCTGATGGATAAAGGGCCAGGCCCAGATGGATAAAGGGCCAGGCCCAGGTTTTCGGTCTATTTGTAGAAATGGCACTAACATTTTCAGAATGAAAAATTAACCATTCAAGACAAGATTAGAACAGACACCACAAAGCAGGACACGAGGAACTGCCAAATTACCAATATAGACAACTACTGGTACAAGAGTGGACAAGGCATTCATATTTATTGGGAGGTAAAGCCTACACACAATATCACCGAATCCTAAAAACACCCCCTTCGTTGGACTGCGATGCATTTAACCTGCCAAAGGTCATACGTGGATAAGGGGCCAAGAATTCCAACCTACATCTATTCACCTCCAAGTCCATGCCCTTCCACCTGGGGTGCTTTAGGAAGGGAACGTATGCGAATATGTGAAGTGTTTTTCGTTTTAATAATGAAGGCATGCCAAGGCACAGACTGTTATAAACAAAAATGTGAACTTGAGGTGAGTAAGCCAACATGGCTGGAGTGCACTGCTTGGAAAGGAGAACAGGTACAGCTCAGATGTTAATATGGCAGCAGCTGAAAGAACATGCCTTTTAAGGTGGGAGGATTCTGGGAGCAGAGGACTTCACAGCTGCATGCTAGGTTGCCCACCGAGGGACAGCGAGGCAGGATACTGAGCGCTCGCTGCTGTCCAGATGAAAGGGGAGCCCGAGGCCTGCCCTGGTGAGGAGCAGGAAAAAAGGGACAGGACAGAGATCTACTGAGAAATGATAAAAGGAAGGCAATCGGCCGCGATAAGTGAGCAAGCATAAAGCTGCATCCCAGTTATGGAAAGACAGGGATGGGAGTCAATTTTTGTAGTTTTGTGATGATGTGGTGAATTTGAGATGATAAACAACTAGACAAAGATGACCTGGAGGCAGCTGGAAATTTGGCTGGAGGCTCAACACAACATCCACCCCGGCAGCCAGCCCTGCCCACCGGGTCTGAGACAGTTAAACCCTCAGGCATCCACAGTATGGAACAAATTAACTCCTCTCCTTTAACAAGACTGGTATAAGGTATGTACCATCCAGGGAAAGTTGAGAAAATAGTCACTTAGATCGTGTTTGGGTTTTGTGTTTGAGATGAAGGCTTCTACTTAACAAAGGAGAACAGAAGACGAGGCAGGAAGCCTGTCCTTGGGGAAAAGACAGCTTTGGGGTGTCCCGGAGAATGCACAGCACGAGCAGGGGGCGCAGCAGAGGGGCCGGGCAGGGAGGGAAGAGGCACTCTATGGGCAGAAGGAATGGAATGAGCAAAGGGCAGAGGCCTGGTTAGTTTGGGGAACAGCAAATGACTGGCATGGGGTGGGGGTGGGGCGCAGGCAGGAGTTAAGGCAATATTGTGGTCCTGTTGGACACCCAAGGGCTGGGGCCACAGATCAGCTATGAATGCCCGCTGCCAATAGCACGCATCTGCCCCCACTCAGCAGATTGTCCTACAGCCCCACCCAATTGATTGAGGAGGTACAAAAGACTAGCCCTCGTGCCTCCGGGAGAACGCCTGGAATCAGCTGGGACCACAGCTGTGCTCAGCTCCTTTCCCTGTCTCTCCCCCCACCCCAACCTCACCCCTTTCTCCTGGCAGCCCCCTCAATGAACCAGGGGCCCCTGAGTCCTGTTTCAGGCTCTGCTTCTATGGAACCCAACCTAAGACACGCCACGAGGTCATATGGAAGACTGCAGAAGGTCATGGACAATCACAAGAAGCCCTTGAGGACTTTATTCAAGAAGCGTCATGAAATGTGGAGGAAAATCAATGGGGAAGCAGCAAGGATAGCAGGGGCAGGGGTGGAGAGCCTGAGACCAGAGGCTGGTGGGGAGCCAGCCCAGCATTCCCAGCCGCAGATCCTGGGTGCCTCAGCAAAGATGGAAGCAGCAGTGGGGAGAGGAAGGGCTTCGGCTGCAGCACCGACAAGGCTTGGGATAGACCAGATGTGCTTAGCAGGCAGGAGGGAAGACAGCTCAAGTGATGGGGAGGATGGTGGAGCTCTCTGTAGAGAAAGGTCACAAGGATGGAAGCTATGGGGACACAAAGGTCAGTTTGGCCCTGCTGAGTCTCAGACGCCTGTGGGCCACCAGGCTGATATGTCTTGTTACAACTGAGAACCCGGGCTTGGGGCCCTGGAATATCAGTCAGAGGGTGCCCTTGGCTGCATGTAACAGAAACCTGGGTATCATGGCTTTTAGCCAAGTCAGGTTTCGTTCTCTCACAGAACCAGAAATCTAGGGGCAAGCAGGCCAGCCTGATGCAATGCCACAGACCCACCCATCCACCCCCCAAGCTTCTGTTCCTCCAGCATTCATACGTGGCCAACCTCCATTCCACAGTCCAGGCAGGAAGGAGAAGAGGGACGAGATGCAAAGGAAGGGGAAGCACCTATATCAGGAGAGGGAAACCTTCCCCAGAAATTAGAAACCGACAGGCTTCCATTTACATCTGTTTGTCTCTCATTCATATCTCTTTGGCCAGAATGGGAACGGCATCATGTGGCTACCCCCGGCTGCGAAGTTAGCCAGGAACTTTTACAAGCTGGGCCACAGGCTTCCCCAAACAAAATTAGGGTTCTGTCAGTAAGGAAGGAAACAGGGGACCTGTAACCGTCAATAGTAGGATGTGCCACAACAGATAAGGTCCGGGGACATTTCGATAAAGGTAGCAGTTAAGACTGCTCTAAAGAGATAAGATCCCGGAGGGGAAGAACACAGTGCAGAGCCTTCTTAACCTTGGTAAGCCCACCTTCAAGGGGTCAGGGAGGAAGGGAAGGAACACAGGAAGTACTGATGGAAATCACAAAAGGAAATATTGAGCAAAATCAGTAACCCTGACATGACAATTCCAAGCCTGGGTTCAAAGCACTCTGAAGTCCAATTATTTAAGAAAGCAGCCTGAGAGGTCCTAAACAAAATGCACTTTATATTGCTTTATCCTAAACAAGCAATAATGGGTGCCCACACACAAAATGGGTGATTTCTAAACGTTCATTTCATCGATTCTGTGGGCATGCAGAGACATGACAGATGGGAGTCTGGAATGAGTCCCCACTTTCTAGAAACCCAAGGTGGAGGGAAGTGATGACAAGAATGTATCCATAGTGGTGTGGGGAGAGCCATGGGAGCAAGGAGGCTGTTTAGAAGCACGGCACCTGCCACTCAGCACACACACAGACAGGGTCGAGTCACAGAGCTGACTCCTGGGCTGTCTCGCCAAAGCCCAAACGTGGGCACAGGGCAAAAGCGGCAGGGCCGGGGGGCCCAGGGCAGCAGCAGGCCAGTGAAGTTCTACACAAAACTCGCTCCTACCCCCACCCCACAGGGAGAGGCAGCTGCAGGTAGGGGAATGGCGGTTTTGTCAGAAAAGCTCAAGAGTACTCTAGTCCAGGGCCTTACCTATGGCTTCCAGAGCTCTGCGTGACATGTTACTTTTCTCCTACTGATTCCAGAAGTCAACCTGTCCTCCTGTCCACTCAGGCAGACAATCTAGGTAATTCCAAACCAGTTTTAGCTGTGGAACTTTGTTTGTATGAAAGCTCACTTGGAATCCTAAGACATAGGGGTGCATGGGTGGCACAGTCGGTTAAGCATCTGTCTCTTGGTCTTGGTTCAGGTCATGAGCTTGCGGTTACTGAGTTCAAGCCCCACATCAGGCTCTGTACTGATGTCCCAGAGCTTACTTGGGATTCTGTCTCTCCCTCTCTCTGCCCGCCCCCTCCCACCCCACTTGTTGAGTGCTCTCTCTCTCTCTCTCTCTCTCTCTCACACACACACACACACACACACACACACACACACACACACACACAATAAATAAACTTAAAAAAAAAAAAGAATCCTAAGACACAACACAGATAAGAGGCATGCAACTGATCTTTTGCAGGGTTTCTTCAGCTCAGCACTACTGACATTTGGGGCTGGGTGATTCTTTGTTGTGGGAGGCTGTCTTGTGTACGATGTGTAGCAGCATCCCTGGCCTCTGCTCCCCAGATGCCACTAGCATCTCTGGTCCTGCTCATCTCTCCCAGCTGTGACAATCAAAACTGTCTCCAGACATTGCCAAATGTCCCCTGGGGGGCAAAACTCTATCCATTGGGATAAAATCACCGTCTGTATGAACATTCCAACACTGCCATATTCCTAAAGTATTGAGGGTAACTAAACTCACCGCAAAAACGGAAAACCAAAGACTGTGAACTAAAAGTCGAAGATACTTGAGTTTCAGGATCTAATATTTTTAATATTTGGTTCGGATTGCATGGTCTCAAGAAACTGGATTCATCAAGGTAAGTGATCGTGTTCTCACCTGTGCAATGTGTAAGCCAACAGACAGGCACATGCCTGCATTCACGCAGCAGCCAGGGCAGAGCACCAGCCTGCAGGGTATGCGAGTTCCAGGTGTACATGGGGATGGAAGGGCCACACTCATTCCTGGATCCATACGATCAAAGCAAAGCACCTTTATCCCATTCCACTCCTTCCACCCAAGGGGGAAAACTCCCTCTACACCGTCCTGCCCGGTTTCTACTGGGTAGGCAGTGTCTTACTTGTCTTTTAGGAATGTGAAATTTCACCCACGATATCAAGACCACAAAGGAAGTGCTGGAAGAGCTCTGGTGCAGAGACCACACCCAATCATCTCCTGTCTTCTACGATTCATTCAACTGAAATGACCAGCGCCTTCCACCAGGTGAGGATATGGAAAGATGGTTATCTGTGAACCAGGAAAGGGCTCTCACCAGACACAGGATCTGTCAGTGTTTTGATCTTGGGTTTCCAGCCTCCAGAACTGTGAGTAATGAACATCTATTGTGTAAGTAAATAAGAAGAAGAAGAAATAAATAGTCAGTGCCTCCACCACTGTCTTGGCCAATGGTTCTCCAACCTGAGCATGCACAAGAACCACTGGAAAAGGCTGTAAGTATGGAGATTCCCAGACCTCATCTCCAGAATTTTCCACCTGCTAGGAACAGGCAAGGACACCAAATGTGCATTTTAAGCAAGTTCCCCTGAGTTATGTGGGTGTGGTACTTTGAGAAACTCTGCTCTCTGGTAAGCTGTAATTAACAACAGATTTCAGCTTAAAGATTTTCAGGTCCTCCTACAAACTGTGCAGTTACAAGGACCTGTCTACTGAAATGAAAAATAAAAGCGTTGCTCCATGAATGCATCCGCACTCTACTAGTTTTGCCCACCAACCAAAATGCAAGCACTTCAGGGGTGCCTGGGTGGCTCAGTCAGTTAAGCATCTGACTTCGTCTCAGGTCATGATCTCGCAGACCGTGAGTTCGAGCCCTGCATGGGGTTCTGTGATGACAGCTCAGAGCCTGGAGCCTGTTTCAGATTCTGTGTCTCCTTCTCTCTCTGACCCTCCCCCGTTCATGCTCTCTCTCTGTCTCAAAAATAAACGTTAAAAAAAAAATTTTTTTTTTTTAAATGCAAGCACTTCAATGATTCCGAGGTGTGCGTTTTAATCTACTGCTAATCAACCAGCATTCCTCTAAGGCTGAGAATACACCATTACTTTCACTTAGTTGCTGGCTTTTTACATGTTTAAAGATGCTAAGGCAATTAATTCTGAGTCCTTGGAATACATAAACATTCTCCAAAACTCGAACATGCCCAGAAACTACACATGGTGTTTCTCCAAGATTTTACTAACATGACAAAGATGTCAAGAGCAGCACCTCTTGCAGGGTCAAATCCAGAACCTTCTTCCCCTCCCTACCTCTCTCTTATACTCCCCTCCCTTCTCACTCCCCTTCAGCCTAGAGGTCTCTTGTTTCCACCCCCACCCCACCTCAGGGTCTTCATTTGTCTCTGCCAGGCCTCCAGGTGGCTCTCTCCCTCACCATCTTTATTCTGGTCTTTATTCAAAAGTCACCTTCCTTGTAAAAGAGCATCCCCACCCCTAAGCCCTGTTATTCACCCCTGCTTTACTTTAAAAGTACTCTTTAGGACTCAGACATATTTGCCTGTTGTCTGCTCTCCCCACTAAAACATAAGCTTCCTAGAAAAGAGGTCTGGTAATTGTGTTCTCTGCTATAACCTCAGAACCTAAAACAGTGCCTAGCATGTAAGAAGTACTTAACTACTTGCTGAAGGAATGAACCAACAAATGAATGAACGCACTCATCAGAGGCCCGTACCCAGATTCCTGCAGAATAGCTAACCCAGAGTTAGCATGGTCCTAACGTGCAGACGTGAGGACCAGATCCTTCCCTGTGTCCAGATGTCACAACTACTGGGCATTTGTGAACTGTCCAGAGCATGCCTACATCATGGAGAACAGGGATGGGATTTTTCAAATGAGAATCAGTGTGTGTGTGTGTGTGTGTGTGTGTGTGTGCATGCGCACGTGCGCATGCACGTGCAGGGCCCTGGGGAAAGGAGACAAACAAAGTCAAATGATTGCCACCACCCCCTCCCCCCCCCACCATGGGAAATAGAAGAGAAGCTGGTTCTGTTTTGTTTTGTTTCTTAAGAGGAAAAGAGATAAAACAGTCTCACTGTTTGGCCGTTTGATAATGGCCAAGTCATTCTTTAGGATGTTTGCTAAGATGTAAAAAGCAGGATTGGATGAGAACATTTCCACTGCCTCTTCTTCCACTAAAATTTATGAGTCTCACCTACTTTTCAAAGTAAGAACAGGAAACATAAATCTTAGCTGATTCAATGGACGCTCATACATTATGGCCATTTAGGAGAGAGAAATAGGAAGCTGGAATAAGTGGAGGGAGATGGGTTTAAAAAAATTAAAGGGGAAATAGAGGAGTGGGGGACACAGAGTGGAGAAAATGGAGTGGAGGCTGAGGGTTAGGAATTTCTGTGAAAGGAGAGCTGGAAGGGAAAGAAAGACAGGAAGGAGGTACAGAGGCTTCACTGTTCTTATCATATTCTGTTCCCTACGGCTGAACAGTTTCAGAGGAACTCCTCTCTGCAAATTCTGATAAGCAGATCCACCCCCACACACACCTCAGGCCCTAGCATAGAGCTCCCCTTCTGAATCCAAGAACAGCCCCTGTCACCCCACCCCACAGGAGAGGCTCCAGCCAAAACACAGAACGTTGTCCTAAACTGTATGAAATGCAGTGGGGGCTGGACAAGACCCCACCCCTGCTTATGCAGAACGCAAAAGACGCAGGATTTCTGCTAAAACATACAATCTGAGGTTCCATCAAGCAGGAGGGCGGACCATAACTGACTGATGCCAAAGCTTTAAGCAAAGCATGCCTCTGCGAGCCCTGTGCCTTACTTATTGGCAAGCGCTCAACCAAAGCATCTTGGTGAAGTGCACTGATCTCACGCATCAACACTCTCAACTGTGTTTAAATATATTTCCGAAGTTACATTCTGCCTGGGAAGCCTCTGTTACAGGACAGTGGTAGGTCTAGTCTAAACCAGGTAAATGTGTGGATCAGAGCTGGCTGACCAGGCTACCTGAAGACAGCCAGCAGGAGTCAAGTCTCTGGAAAGGGAGCAGCGGACAGCAGAAGAAAGAAACCTTCCTATCAGGTGAAGCTGCACTTTTGGTGATCTTGCACCCTGTCTTCTGCTGACGCCCGGGGGAGCAGAGCCAATGCTGAAGAGAGCTCAGCGTTGTGGGTAATGACTTCATTAATGACCACGGAAAGGGGAGACCCTGAAAAGCCCCATGTGGCTTCTGATGCTAGACTGGCCACAGCACCATGACCTGCAGACTTCCGAGTTTTTAAACTCTATTAACTCTATTTTTTGACATAATCCCAAACTTACAGAAAGATTGCGTGAACAGTACAAAAAAAATTCCTGGATACCTTTCACCCAGACTCCCCAACTGGTAACATTCTACCCCATTTGCTCTGTCTTGCTACATAATACAATATGATATGCATATTACTTTTTTACCCGTTTGAAAGTAGTTGAAAACATGATGATATTCCCCCTGTAAATATTTTAACATTTTAGTATTTCCTAAAGACAAAGATGTTCCCTTACACAACCACAACATAATGATAAAAATCAAGCAGCTTTTGTTGTTTCAATACCATCTAATCTAAAGAACTTATACGAATTTCTCTAGTAGTCCCAATAATGGCCCTAGAGCAAAAAGGAGCACATGTGGCATTCAGCTGTCATATCTTTTCAACCTCCTTCAAGCTGAAACAGTTCCTTTATCTTTTATGACCTTGGCATTTTTTGACAAGCACAGGCCAGTTATTTTATAGAATGTCCCTCATTTGGGGTTTGTCAATTTCTTCATGATTATATTCAAGTTATACATTTTTGGCAGAAACATCACAGACTGATGCTGTGTTCTTCTCGATGCATTTTGTCAGGAGCCACACGATGCTGACTGTCCCACTCCTGGTGATGTTCAATTCGATCAACTGGTTAAAGTAGCGTGAGGCAGGTTTCCCTGCTGTCAAGTTACTATTTTTCCTTTGTAATTAATAAGTAACTTGATGGAAGATACTTAGGCACTAAATAAATACCCTGTTCTCATTAAATACTTATTTCAGCAGCCACTGGTGGATTCTTGCCGGAATAAGAATGAAATCCTGTATGAGGACAAACAAGGTCAAACTTCAGGGGAAAAAATAGGGCTGGTTGAAGCAGTAAGTCATGAGCAAGAATTAGCATGTGAGACTTAATTCAAATAACGCTGGGTTACATTCACTCTGAGCAATCAAGGGGGAAAAACACCTCTATATTTACCTTTTTTTTTTTTTTTTTTTTTTAAATTTTTTTTTTCAACATTTATTTATTTTTGGGACAGAGAGAGACAGAGCATGAACGGGGGAGGGGCAGAGAGAGAGGGAGACACAGAATCGGAAACAGGCTCCAGGCTCCGAGCCATCAGCCCAGAGCCCGACGCGGGGCTCGAACTCACGGACCGTGAGATCGTGACCTGGCTGAAGTCGGACGCTTAACCGACTGCGCCACCCAGGCGCCCCTATATTTACCTTTTTTAAAAATGTTTATTTTTGAGAGAGAGAAAGAGACAGAGAGTTAGTAGGGGAGGGGCAGAGAGAAAGGGAGACACAGAATCCAAAGCAGGCTCCAGGCTCTGAGCTGTCAGCACAGAGCTCGATGTGGGGCTTGAACTCACAAACTGTGGGATCAGGACCTGAGCCGAAGTGGGATGCTTAACCGACTGAGCCTCCCAGGCGCCCCTAGATTTACTTTTGAGAGTATATGTGAGTATCCATGTGCATGCTAGTTCCTCTCATGGTGAGCATGCCTGCTAGAAACTCAGCCCTTCAATTCGAAGGTGTCCAGTGCCAGCAAAAAGAGACACCCACGTCCAGAGAGCTGACAGCCAGAGTCATCCTCACACCTGAGGCCCGATTCTCCAGCGGCAATGCTGAGGGGCTCAGCTCCACGATTCCTGGTCTTGGTGCGGCATGTTGTTACGTTTAAAAACAAAAACCCCAACTCACTACTGCCTTAGAGGAGGTGGTCAGCTTTAAGAACTCTGGCTTGGCTTATTCAAAAAGTATTTTTTAGGGGCGCCTGGGTGGCGCAGTCGGTTAAGCGTCCGACTTCAGCCA
This sequence comes from Prionailurus viverrinus, assembly GCF_022837055.1. Lineage (NCBI taxonomy): Eukaryota > Metazoa > Chordata > Mammalia > Carnivora > Felidae > Prionailurus > Prionailurus viverrinus. The sequence goes on from NC_062563.1 coordinate 101,069,957, forward strand.
GGTCACGATCTCGCAGTCCGGGAGTTCGAGCCCCGCGTCGGGCTCTGGGCTGATGGCTCAGAGCCTGGAGCCGGTTTCTGATTCTGTGTCTCCCTCTCTCTCTGCCCCTCCCCCGTTCATGCTCTGTCTCTCTCTGTCCCAAAAATAAATAAACGTTGAAAAAAAAAAAATTAAAAAAAAAAAAAAAAAAAAAAAAGTATTTTTTACAAGTCTATTATCAAAAAGTTAGAAACTTCAGAAATTATACAAGAGTGGAAAGAACATTTTGAAATCACATACTGCTTGTCATACTACGACCCAGTAATAGCCACTGTTAACATTCTGGTCTTCAATTCCATCAGTCTTTACTCTTTGTATATGTATATTTTATCAGGATTGGGATCAAAGTGTCTATACCAGGCTTCTTCAACCTGGGTTTGGCTAGAGAATTGAGCCCAAAAGGATCTGAATACCTATTTTCCCAATTCTCCCAAGGATGGTCTATAACTAGAATCATTCCAGAAGCATGGGAGAGAAATTTATTCATAACTTACAATGGTTGCCCTAGAGTAGCTGGGTTTAATTCTCTTGTAAACCCCCAGTTGCAGAGGGCTGGTCCATATTGTTGTACAATTTGCTTTGTTCCCCCTAACAATCCTCTAAATAAACATTTTTTTCTTCCAAATTTTCATTTAAGTTCTAGTTAGTTAGCATATGGTGTAATAATGGTTTCAGTAGAATTTAGTGATCATAACTTACATATAACACCCAGTGCTCATCATAATAAGTGCCCTCCTTAACACCCATCACCCATTCAGCCCATCCCCCACCCACCTCCCTCCATCAACCCTCCGTTTGTTCTTTATCGTTAAGAGTTTCTTATAGTTTGCTTCCCTCTCTTTTTCTGCCCCCCTTCCTAAGTGTTGGTTTTGTTTCCTAAACTTCACATATGAGTGAAATCATATGGTACTTGTCTTTCTCTGGCTGACTTATTTTGCTTAGCATAATACACTCTAGCTCCATCCACATCGCTGCAAATGGCAAGGTTTCATTGTTTCTGATGGCTGAGTAATATTCCATTGTATATAGATACCACATCTTCTTTATGCATTCATAGTTGATGGATATTTGAGCTCTTTCCATAGTTTGGCTATTGTTGATAATGCTGCTATAAACATCAAAGGAAACAATCAAAAAAATTAAAAGGCAGCCTATGGAATGTGAGAAGATATTTGCAAATGACATATCTGATAAAGGGTTAGTATCTAAAATCTACAAAGAACTTATCAAACTCAACACCCAAAAAATAAATAATCCAGTGAAGAAATGGGAGGAAGACATGAATAGACATTTTTAAAAGGAAGACATCCAGATGGCTAACAGACACATGAAAAGATGCTCAACATCACTCATCATCAGGGAAATACAAATCAAAAAAACCATGATGGGGGCGCCTGGGAGGCTCAGTCAGTTAAGCGTCCGACTTCGGCTCAGGTCCTGATCTCACGGTTTGTGAGTTCAAGCCCCACATTGGGCTCTGTGCTGACAGCTCGGAGCCTGGAGCCTGCTTCGGATTCTGTGTTCCCCACCCCGCCTCTGCCCCTCCCCTGTTCGTGCTGTCTCTCTCTGTCTCAAAAATAAATAAACATTAAAAAAAAATTTTTTGTAATAAAAAAAAGCCAAACCATGATGAGATACCATCTCACGCCTGTCAGAATGGCTAACATTAATAACTCAGGGAACAACAGAAGTTGGCAAGGATGCACAGAAAGGGACTCTCCTGCACTGTTGGTGGGAATGCAAACTGGTGCAGCCACTCTGGAAAACCGTACGGAGATTCCTCAAAAAGTTAAAAATAGAACAACCCTGCGACCCAGCAACTGCACTACTGGGTCTTTATCCAAAGGACACACAAATACAGACTCAAAGGGGTACATGCACCCTGATGTTTACAGCAGCACTATCAACAACAACCAAACTAAGGAAAGAGCCTAAATAAACATTTAATAAGCACTTTCCATATACCAGGCGCTGGGAATATAAAGATAAAAAGACACAGCCCCGTTCTTCTTTAAATGAATAATCCAGCCAGGGAAGGCCAAAATATCTTCATACCCAAAATACCAAGTAACGCCACGGTAGAGGGGAAGCAATACACCTGGAGCACCGCGAGCAAGGAACCGTCATCTCCGTCACAGGACATCAGGGAGGCTTCCCTGAGGAGATAATGTGTAAACGAGTCCCTAAAGGATGGGTAAGACTTCAGAGACAGAAGACAGGAACAGGCATGCAGACAGAAGAAATACCATGTGAAAATACCCACAGAGGCATGCTCTGGCCCGATCACAGGGGACCTGGCGAGAGCGGCAGATGTGCCTAAGACGGAACCACAACCTCCACACTGGCCTCAAAGGAGGGGGTGCCAGGCAGCCCTACGTGGCTCTGGAGCAGGCTGGCCAGCTCACGATGGGAAGTGGGCTGAAGGCAGCTAAGGAGAGGTCACAGAGGTCACTGCAACCGAGCCAGAGCAGACGCCGTGAGGCGGGGGCCGATCAAGAGACGTGAAGAAAGACGCCACACAGAATGTGGTGACTGAGCTGGCAGGGGCTGTTATTCTAGCACCCTGCCAGCTGAGGTCTGGCCTGCATAACAAATCCAGGCCAGTAATAGGAGGAAAAAGAGCAAAGAGCACGCAAGAGGGCTCCACGCAGTGCCACGACTCCACCATTCTCTGAGGGGACTCAATGGGGGTACCCCTCAGAGAAGGAGACCAGAGGGAATAAGACAGACACTGGAATAAATGGGGGAAGACTGCTTAGAGAACTGCCCCCCCCCCCTTTGGGTCCATCCAAGCTCTAAGAAAACACCTTACATAAGAGCTCTCCAGTGGGGGGCCCCTGTGATTACAAATTATATGTGCAGAATATGTAAAGGAGAACAAGTCGGTGGCAATCCCATGAATACTACAAATAGTGCAAAATCTAGAAGGTACCTTTAAAAATTTTTTTTTAATTTTTATTTATTTTTAAGAGAGAGAGACAGAGCATGAGCAGGGGATGGGCAGAGAGAGAGGGAAACATAGAATCTGAAGCAGGCTCCAGGCTCTGAGCTGTCAGCACAGAGCTCATAGAAGGTACCTTTTTAATGGAAGATTTCCCTCTTGATCTAAAGGATATAAGTAGTAGGGATGAAGAAATAATACTTAACAGAACGGGAAAGTCAGTAGAAATAATAGTTAACAAAATCAACTCTGGGACCCAATGTAAATAGGCTCCAACACGAGGACCTTCCTAATGGGAAACAGGGGATGAGACGATGTGAAAGTGTGTGTGCAAATTCTGAAATTACCAAGATCCCACCCCCAAAAAGAAAGGGTTGGGATATGGGTTCCTAAGTCTTGAAATTATGAAGTGACATCGTCAAACAAGACCTCAGCAATATTTCTCAGGGAGCAGCTGTCCAGGTGGATAGGGAAACAGAGGTCAAGGATTTGCTAGGTAGTTTATGTCATGATCCAGTATTCAGTAAGCCACGTCGTCCTAGAAGCAGCAAGCTAGTCACATAAAACTCAAATCAGAAAGTGACCCCAGGGGCACCTGTGTGACTCAGTAGGTTAAGCATCTGACACTTGATTTCAGCTCAGGTCATGATCTCACGGTTCATAAAATCAAGCCCGGCTTCAGGGCTGTCAGCGCAGAGCCTGCTTGGGATTCTCTTTCTCCCTCTCTCTCTGCCCCTCCCTCACGAGCATGCAAGTTCTCTCTCTGTTTCTCTCTCCCCCTCTCAAAATAAATAAATAAACATATGAAAGAAAAGAAAAGAAAAGAAAAGAAAAGAAAAGCCTAAAATGGCCCTAGAAAAGGAACTGGAGGGACCACAATTGGGACCTGAAGTTTGACAGGCCCTGGCTGTTTTGAGACTGAAGGAGTGGGAACAGTCTTAGAGAAGAAAAAAGGAAAGTTTTGTTTGGAGCACTTTAAGCTCAGAGAAAGTAAATATGTTTGAACTCTTAAAACCAACAACAGGTATTTAGGTCTGTAAGAGGCATGGCTAAAACACAGAATTTCCTTTTATAACCCAATCACATATCCCTTTTCCTCTTTGCTCCAAATATTTGGGAAATCATTATTTGGGCAGGCCCCAAAGAAGCATGCTGCCAATCATATAAGCAGGGTTTTTTTTTTTTTAATGTTTATTCATTTTTTTGAGAGAGGGAGAGAGACAGGGCATGAATGGGGAAGGGGCAGAGAGATAGGGAGACACAGAATCCAAAGCAGGCTCCAGGCTCCGAGCTGTCAGCACAGCGCCTGACATGGGGCTCAAACCATGAGATCATGACCTGAGCCGAAGTTGGATACTTAACTGACTGAGCCACCCAGGCAATCCTCATATAAGCAGGTTTTTAGGTTTTTTTTTTAAATGTTTTATTTATTTTTCAGAGAGAGAAAGCATGAGCGGGGGAGGAGCAGAAAGAGAAGGGGACAGAGGATCCTAAGCAGGCTCCGTGCTGACAGCAGCAGCAGGCCGATATGGGGCTCGAACTCACATTTGATCATGTGAGATCATGACTTGAGCCGAAGTCAGAGGCTCAACCGACTGAGCCACCAGGCGCCCCTCATATAAGCAGTTTTAATCAAGCATGGAATACGTGCCTGGGGCTACAGCAATGGCCAGACGGACACAGTCTCTTTTTCAAAAGGCTCTCATGATCTTATTTTAAAAATCAGACAAGTAGATCTATCACAAATGTAATTATTTTCATAGTATTTCTTTCAAATTTATTCTACAATGGACATGAGGGCTGTGTTACAAGATGTTTTAGATTTGAGGGTGTGTGTGTGTGTGTGTGTGTGTGTCTGGGAAGGGGTTAGGAAAGGTCCTCCCAGGAAGGAATGAGTAGAACTCGGTGGGCAGGCAGGTGTCACCTGAGCAGGGACAGCAGGCACGGAGGGGAAAATTTTGCATGGAGTGCCTGAAGGTCCAGCCCAGGAGGGAATAAGGTACCAAAAGAAGCTAGAGAAAAGAAGCAGACCATGCCATGGCCTGCTGGAAATGGGAAATTTTTTATCCTGGGATAAAAGGAGCAACTGGGTGGGAAGTTAATTGGAACTGGATTTTGGAGAGACCTCTCTTGAGCCACACTGGGGATGGGGAAGTCCTTTTGTGCCCTGAGACCAGTTATGAGCCTGCTGTGGAGACCCAGGGGAGTGACGATGGCTTGCAGGGGAACACGCCAACCTGGACAGGGAACACGGCCATCTCAGCCACCTTGGATGACCTTTCCAAGAATTTCCACAGGAGTTGTTCTCAAGCATGCGGCAGGAACACACTATGTGCTGCAAAGGGAGGGATGCATTTGCCCCCTTGCCACCTCCAGGTCAGACTGCCTGAGTCAGAATGTCCCCTAGACACTTTCCCCAGACTCTGTCCCCTACACTTTATTAGTTTCTTAACTAATAACGATACCAAACTCACATGGCTTTTGTGAAAATTAAATGAGCTGTACGTATAATGACATATACATAAAAAATGACTATATATATATATATATATATATGCATGCTATACTGACTCACTTTATTGTCACCTGCTCTAGTCTAGTCTAGTCGTCTAGTCTAGAGCAGATGACAATAAAGTGAGTCAGTATATCATTTATCTTTTCTTCTGACCTATCTATGTGTTGTAGCATGTGGGTTTGTTAGGAGGGGAGTGGGTTTACCAAGCTTTTCACAAAAAGCCCACTCCTCCTTTGCCAGCCACTGAACACTGCCAGATTCCTACGATCCTAGATTTCCTTGGCAGAAAACTGAACCCCACCACCACAGTTAGCCCTGACTGTCCCCTTTATCAAGACAAATCAGCTCAATGTTTAAAACAGGCTAAGATCCAGAGCTGTGCTGTCCAGTACAGTTGCCACTAGCCACATGTGGCTGTTAAGTACTTCAAATGTGGCCAAACCAAATTGAGATGTGCTCTATATAAGTAAGATACACACCAGGCTTTAAAGACCGAGTATGAACACGAAAATTTAAATTGCTCATTAACAATTTTTAGATTAATTTCAGAGTATACTGGACATACTGCGTTAACTAAAATATATTATTAAAATTAATTTCACCTTTTTTTAAAGTTTCCTTCCTTCTAATTTGTTGGATTCATTTTAATTGCTATGTTCCTAATGTCTTAATTTAGCTAATTAAATAATTAATTTTTGCTATTTTTCTTGCTAATATGAGGAAGTAAGACTATACCTAATAGTTTAAGTGTATAAGTCATCCTACAACTTTTGACATATATGTTTATTATTATCACTTATCTCTCAAGCCTAAATATTTTTAAATTCAAATTTTCACTTTTTTTCCAAAATAGCATTTAAAACTGGTATAATTTAGTTGCACTGTGGCCAGAGAACTTGTTCTGTATGATACTGGTTATTTTAAACATGTTAGAACTTATTTCATGACCAGGTGTATACTCAATTTTTGTAAAAGTACAATCTTCATTTGTGGGACCATGTTTTCTATATAAACAGTTGGATCAAGCTTATTGTTTGCTGGAATAACCCTTTAGTGGTTTTCAGTCAGCTTGTTTTATCAGTTACTGAAAGATGTATAATAAAATCTCTCTCACTTTGGTGGCAGATTTGTCAACTTTTTTTTTTATTCTTCTGTCACTTTTTACTTTACATTGTTTGAAGCTGTGTTATTAGGTGCATAACAGTTTAGAAGTTCTTATATTCCTCAGAAATTGCAACTTCGATACAACTGTTTCTTTTCAACTTTTTAAATGTAGCTACTAGAAAATTTTAAATTATGTGTGGCTTGAGTTACAGTTCCACTGGACTAGAGAAAGGATAAGCAAGAAGCCTACACCAACCACCAAGTCCTGGAAAACTAAGGATGTGACTGCAGAAAATAACAAGCAAAGGGAGGAGAGTATTGGGAGCCCTGTTAAAGGACCATACTCTCTTCCTCTCTTGCCACTAGAGTCTAAATAGGAAATGAGACCAAGATGTTTGTCAGAAGCAGAAAGGAGGTGAAGAACAAGATAGAAGAGGATAAAAAAGCAGAAGCTGAGGGGCGCCTGGGTGGCTCAGTCGGTTTAATGTCCAACTCTTGATTTCTTCAGCTCAGGTCATGATCCCACGATTCGTGAGACTGAGCCCTGTGGCAGGCCCTGTGTTGCCACGATGAATGGAGCCTGCTTGGGACTCTCTTCCCCTCCCCAGCTCATGCTCTCTTTCTCACTCTCAAAAACAAACAAATAAATACACATAAAAAAAAAAAAAAAGGCAGAAGCTGAGAAAAGGTGGCCAGGGAAGAAGGAACTCTATACATATCATAGAACAACGACTTCCGCTGTGAACTCAATATATTTAAGCCTTTAATCATGAAAATAACACTCGGTATTAAAAATAGCCTTAATGTCCAAAAGATAGAACCACTATGCCATTAAAGCAGACCTTTTTAATTTATTTTTATCAATTTTCCCTCTTTGAATTAATCAAATCATACCATATGATACTTAACTATTATGATTTTAGATACTTAACTTAATCCTGGATGTTTTTTCCATGCCAGAGGAAGAGAACAAAAATATCTTGTACAGCCTTAAAGGACTAACCTAGACTTGTGCTTTTCCTCAATGACATGAGAGAATTCTTAACAGAAATGCAGAAGCACAGAGAAGGCAGATCAGAGAAGTAGAAACAAGTATAGAAAGTACCAGGCACCTGGGTGGCTCAGTCAGTTAAGCATATGACCTCAGCTCAGGTCATGATCTCACGGTTGGTGGATTCAAACCCCTCTGACAGCTCAGAGCCTGAAGCTGGCTTCAGATTCTGTCTCCCTCTCTCTCTCTGCCCCTCCCATGCTCACTCTCTTTCTCTCTCTCTCTCAAAAACAAATAAACATTAAAAAAAAAGGAGCTAAAAAATATATAGAAAGTACAATGTTTAGAAAGCAAAAGGGAAGAGAGGTTCCCAGAAGTGCTTGCAGGGAACTGGGAGCTGAGATAAGTTAAAGCAGTTTGGCCAGAGAAACTTTTCCCTGACAACAGAACTCTTGGGTTGCCCACAGCTCGGCCTGTGCTGCTGCGTGACTCGGGAGACCGGGGCATGGAGCTGACTGCACTTGCCAAGAGAATATGGGGCATGGGGCACAGCCAGATAGAAAATGATCATGACTCCTGGTAAGACTCCTGCCTGTCTCCTTGGTGAAAACTTGGTGTTGCCCTCATCAGCTAGTAGTAAGGAGGTACTATTATAAAACTAACACTACACTAATAAAAATTAACTACTAATTACCATATAATAAACATATGATGACCACACTAATAACAACGTAGTTATTAAAAAATTGGAATAACATGGCTTTGCCTGCAGCTCCCAAAGCTGAGTATATACACGCCCATTACCCAGCAATCACACACCTACCATACCACCATCAGAAATGCATACGTATGTATACCAAAGATGGGTACGAGAACAGTCACAGCAACATTATGTGCAATAGCCAAATGCTGGAAACTTCCCAAATGTCCATCAACAGTGCACAAATATGTGATATATTAATCACCCAAAGGCCAAATCAGCACTGAGAGGAAGCACACTACAGCAAGAGGCAGCGTCACGAGTGAATCTCAGAAACCTAACTCATTAGGAAAGATGTCAGATACTGCAGGATCCATTTATACACGCATGGAACTGTCAGGTGTGGTGGGTTACCCCCAGGGAGGTAGGGACTGGAAGGGAGCACATGGGGAGCTCCTGCTCTTTGATCTGAGTGCGTGGGTGTGTTCAGTTTGGAAAACTTGTGAACAGTACACTTACAGCGTGTCTACTTTTCTAGTATGTGTGCTATACTTTAAAAAGAAAGAAGGAAAGAAAAAGCTGTCCAGGTAAGACAAGCCTGGAAGTGTCTTTGTACCCTCTAACCTCATTGTTCTCCCACTCCCTTACACTTCTTCCTTGCTCCCCCTCTGCAGGTGTGCTTAAGCTGGTTCTCTCTCCTTGAGGAGCCCCACACGTAGCTATCCATATTTACGGCTTCTTCCCACACCAGGCTGGTGATTTGCAACCCCTCCCCATTTTGGATGCCTTTGCTAATTTAGGCCTTTCACACTGATTCAGCCCTTGCTTCTCCTTTCGCTGCAGTTAGGAAGTTTGTACCATCACTGTATATCTTCCCAGCTGTTTTATTTCTGCCAAGGCTGCCCAGCTAGACTTAAAATCATGGAGCATGCCCTCTGGGAATGATCTCAACCCTCCACAGGCAGTTCAGATTAATTTGTTCCTCATGAACTAGAAGGGTGTGGAAAGTGAGTTTTAATCCTCCCAGGAACTCCTGGCTCCCAGACATCCCCCTTCGGCCCCCAGCACCTGGATGGACTCCCACAGAGAGCTCTAAACCTTTTTTATTATAGTCTGTTCACCTCCCAAGAGCCAACTTGCTAGATAAACTCCCCTCACTGCTGCCAAACAGCATGGGACTAACTTGGCCATCTGGGCCAAAATTATAAGCATTTTCAAAATAGGTAACCATAAAATGACTTTTTAGAATATACGCCTGTTGGCCCTCTCCCACTTCCATTAACTCCCTCATACCTTCCCATCTCACTCATTTCTTTTCTGGCTTAGAGGAAGAAATGGCTGCTAATCACAAATAAGGTCCATTTCATCTTACAGAAACAGCAGCACTCACATAATGGACAGCCATGGAAAAAGAACCATGACATCTTGGTTATAGTGCTCTGGCAGTTCACAGCACTCTCTCCTGTCTAAGCATGTGTTGGAATTTAGGTGATCCTGGCTCTAAGACTAGAAATGTAAGACATTCTTCTAAACTGTCCAGCTTTCCGGATTACACAAGTGAAACCACAACCCATCATGTTTTTTGAGTCTGTGCCCCTTCACTCAACAGACATGAATTCCTCTTCCTCACAGTTTCAGGACACGCATCCCTCTGTGGAAGAGGATTAGCAGTTATAAAACAAGAGGAGAGTGAGGCTAAACACCAGAGGGCAGGAGATGAGTCTTCTTCCTCTTTGTAACCCCAGTACTGAGCTGGGTGCTTGGCACCACAAGCAGGCAAGTCAAGGATGCGAAACGCAGCACATAAAACTATTTTCTCTTTTAAAAGAGCGATCCATAATTAAGCAAAGGCCACCTACACGAATTAAGACATGAGAACATAAAATTCATCTTTCAAGTCAGCTGATTTGTAGGACCCCTTTAACGGGTAAACACATTATTTGGTCAGAACCACTGAACCAGAGGCCTGAAAGGGACCACAGCCATCAGCGGCAGCTCAAGCTTCCCAGTAGCGACCAGGAAACAGAGCCCCTCAAGGGGATATGTATTGGCCAAGGTCACCCAGCTGGTGTGGGGTAGAGACAAGCCCCCGCATCTCCCTATTAGCCCGGCACCTCTGAGAGATGCTCTCCAAAATCCTTGAGTTATTTACACACTAAAGGCGTATAATGAATGCATGCCTATGTCAAGTCACTGCTTACAATTCAGAGGAAAGCAAACGGTCACCAAAACGTGTCTCTTTCGTAGGGCTGGCTGCAGAGGGGGGCAAGGAAGGTCACTGGCGAATTTCTGCGTACAGACGCCACACATCCCGCCTTACGGAAGGATGCAAAGGGCAGTTTGGGGAGCTGCTAGTTACACTGCAGAGGGTCCCCCAATCCCGTCCCAGGGAAATGAGTTAACTCGGCTCTGCTGGCTCGGAAGCTTCCAGCAATGAATTAAACCCCGAGCCGCTGCGGAACACCGGGGGAGAAAGGGCCACTGCGGCTGGACTCGACAACCTGGCGGTTCACCCCTGAGCCTCCACCGCGTCCACACTTGCGTGGGCCGCGGCGCCCCCTGCCCCGTCCACGCGGCCCGGAGCCACGACTCCCAGCCCGCTCCCCCGCGAGACGCGTCCAGGGGCGCCGTGCCCTGGGAGCCGCCCGCGGGGCCGGGGAGGAGCCGCCAAGCCCCAGCCAGGCAGGGTTAGGGACTGATGGCCACCGCCGCCCCCAGCCCGCGGGCCCCGCTACGCCGAGAAGGGGGCTGCGCCACTTACCTCGGCCGGCAGGTGCCGCCGCCGCCGCCGCCTCCGTTCGCAGCTGCAGGGGACGCCGCTCCGCGCCGCCGGCCGCCTTCGTCCGCATGCTAGGGAGGGGGCGCCGGCCGGCCTCCAGCCCAGGGCCCCGCGCCCCCGCCCGCCCCCGGCGCAGCGCTCGCGCCCATTCAGCACCAGACTGTCCGCTCCCCCGCGCGGATGCGGAGGAGGGACGCGGGCGGGGCCGAGCATCACGAGGACAAGAGAGACCAATCAGAGCTCGCGAGGGGGGGGGTCCCGCGGCGGCCCCGCCCCCGGGACGCGCAACGCTTCCACCCACTGTGGCTCGGGGAGCTGGGCGCCTTCGGCAGGACGTACCGGGGACAGTGGGCCCCCACAGCCCTCTTGAACTCTACGTGCAGTTAGGCGGTGGAGGGAACAAAAGGTGCATTTGGACTTGTTACAGGCTTTTACTGCGCAGAGGACTGGTAGATGCGGAGTCGGTGAATGAAGGGGCTTTTCGTAGTCACGTGCTTTACTAGCCTGCACAACCCCCCCCCCCCCCCCCCCCCCAGGGCGACCACTGTTCAGAGTTCCTTGGGTCGTGAGACCTTGAGAGCTGCAGGAGGGCAGCCTGGGCGTGGGGGAGCGGGGAGGACTTGCAGAACGTCTTTATTTTTGTTACACGTGTCCGAGAAAAGGTTAGTAGTGCTGATTACCTATTGGTATCAGATGGGTAATTGAGGCCCGGAAAGCATAAGTGAGGTACCTAATTCATTGGGACATCCGGTGGCAGAGCAGGGATCAGAACCTGCGCTTGGAGTCCCCCTTTCCATATCTCAGGAGTCTCCCTTGAATCTGGAAAAGAAATGTCATACAGACTTTTAAAGCATAAATATTCGTGAATCCCCAAATTCAAGAATTAAAAGGAGTTTAAAGCGCTGATATGTTATTTCTTTAGAACACCCAAGGGTGTATAATGCGTCTGCAACATTTCTGTGCCTTGGGACTTGTTGACTCCTCAGTGAACTCATTGGTCTGCTTTCAGAATTTCCTTTTAGGTTACAGATACAGTGCATTGCAGTCATGTGCCTGTGATACCAGTTCTGGTTTAAAACGGAAGATCCTAGAAACTAAGCCAAATATATTTGTGAAAACTTAGAATTTTGTCGATCTTTTTTGCAACAGTTTGTACAGGGGTTGCAAAGCACCAGAGTTTGGCAGTGTCTGTGTTCTTTCCCCAGTGGGGGCAGGGGGTGCTGGAAAAAAAAGGTTATATCTGGGTAACAAAGGTCAGGAGGGAAATCTTGGAAAGGAAGGGGGGAGGAGGGGACTCTCTTGTCATACTTTCCAAAGGGATTTTGCCATAAAAATGTTTCCAAGTTATTCTAAGGTGAGAATACTGGAGCATTTTGAAAATATTAGAGGAAAAGCTGTCACTGGGAGATCTAAATCCAGTGGAGTGGCCAAGGCTGGCCAGGCAGAGCAGCTGCTGGGGTCAGGGACAGCTGCAGGGAGAATGCTGAGCACCTCACCATTTCTCTCTTGGAGCCCTGCCCAAGGCCAGCCTGCTTGGTCAGACACTTTACCTCTCTTTGCCTTAGCTGCTCTTTCCCTTTCTCCCAGATACTTCTTGTCTGAAAAATGCTGTGAGAGCATTAAGGTTGGACATAAGGATCAGCCTTCTGGCTTGGAGGACTGGGTGCAAGGTGGGTGTGACAAAGAAAAGGAGCTCAAAACTGCCTCCTGCTCCAGCCTAACCGGACCACTGGTAAGCTTACCCTGCACCCGCTGCCTCATTCACCCCATTCACATTTGGTGGGAAGAGAAGCTGACTTGTGGGACAAGACAAGCCCTGACCTAAAACACCCTTTTTACTAGCTGCAGAGCCTCTGCTACTGTTCTGGATAGAGACAGAGATCCTCAAACCGTAAATTAGGATCAGCCCCTCGACCTCAAAGCCTTACCTGGAATCTCTTCAAGTCAGTGGCTGGTCTCAGAAAAGCTCAGGACCCCGACTAGCACAGTGGCCAAACTGTTGGTAAATCTGGGACAGCTACCACGATTTTATAATTCTTTAGTTCCTTATGTTCATTACTTAGGCATTGTGTTACCCCAACATTCATTCCACCCTTCCCTTCTGTGGTGCAATATGTGGTTTAGGTAAGAGTGCCCCACTCTTAGCTCTGTGAGCGGGCTCTGACTGGTCTAGGTCAGCAGTTCTCAAACTATGGTTCATGGACCCCTAGGGGTCCCTGAGGACCTTTCAGGGAATCTCTGAAGTCAAAGTTATTTCATAATTATCTAATACATAGTTTGCCTTTTGCATTGATGGTGCAAAACTACTGGTGCCTTCACAAATCAGGGTAGTGGCACCGAACTGTACTAATAGCCTTCATTACCGCACTAATGGTAAAAAACAAAAACAAAAACACAAACACAAAAACTTTTAATTAAAAAAATGCAGTGTCATTTAAGAATGGTCTTGATGGAGCAATACATATTACTAAATTTATTAAAATCTCAACCCTTGAGCACATATATTTTTAATATTTTATATAACAAAATGGGAAAGGCACATAAAACCCTTCCACTGCAAACCAGAGCCTGGTGGTTGTCTAAGGGAGAGCACGTGTGCAGCCGCAAGCTGAACTGGCTGGTTTGGGTTTTTTGGGGTTTTTTTTGTTTTTTGTTTTTTTCATGCAACACCATTTTCACTTGAGAAAGCAACTGACAAATTATGGTTATTTCAACTTGATTATTTGGTAGACATTTCCTTGACAATCAGTTAAGTGAGCCTGTCTCTTCAAGGAAAACAATGGACTATTTGTTGGGCCAATGATGAAAAAATTCCAGCTTTCAAAAGAAATTTAGAATTTTGGAAAACTTATTATCACCCTGAGACAGCTTCTCAATATTTAAGGACTTTTCTAATGTGACGAATGGTGATGTTAACAAATGTGACTTGGGGATATTGGGTCATGTATAATGTGCCAACATTTACAAGACCTGCATTTACTCAGTGAATCAGTGTTTTCCAAATCGCTAATGCATGATGTTACAAAATCACACATGGGTAAAAGATGAATTCTAAATGCAAGGCAGACAATGGATTTTAATTTGACAGTATGAAAAGTTTATAGATAAGGTTTTCAATTTCACAATGCAACAAACCTTTAAGGAATTACCTCTTGTAGAATTTTGGTATAGTACCAAAAAAGATACCCTTTAAAAGCTATCGGGGCACCTGGGTGGCTCAGTTAAGTGCCCAACCTCAGTTAAGTGTGAAACCTCTTGGTTTCGGCTCAGGTCATGATCTCACAGTTGGTGACACTGAGCCCTGTGTGGGGCTCTGCACTGACAGCATGGAACCTGCTTGGGATTCTCACTCTTCTTCTCTCTCTGCCCCTCCCCCATGCGTGCTCTCTCTCTCGCTCTCAAAATAAAGAAAATAAACTTCAAAAAAGATCTATCAAAATACTCCTCCCTCTTCTAATTACATATTGATGTGAAGCAGATTTTCTTCATGTACTTTAACCAGAACAATTTGCAACAGATTGAATACAGAAGCAGATATGAAAATCCAGCTGTCTTCTATTAAACCAGACTTAAAGGGACTTGCAAATTAAAAATAAATGGGGGAAAAAGCCATTTTTCTCACCATCTTTTTGTTTTGGAAAACATAGTTGTTTTTTTGTGGGTTTTTTTGGGCTATTAGTACTTTTTAAAACATAATTATTTTTTAACTTGTTAAAACATGTAATTTTATTTTTATGATTTATTTTATTAATTTAAATTAAATTACATTTAATTTCTAATTTGTCAAATATCAATAGATTAAACCTCCATTAAAAAGATTCTTTAGGATCCTCAGTAATTTTTAGAAGTGTAAAGGGTCCTAAGACCAGAGTTTGAGTCCAAACCACCCAGAGAGATCCCATCCTCCTTGCCCCTAAGATTGATTCATGGGCGGCCATCGGAACCAGACTGATCCAGTCAGAGAAAACCTTAGGTATTTATTGGATGGTGGGAGAGAGATGCTCTCATCTCCTGCTAGACAGGAGTCAGGCAATAAGTAGCCTTAGTAGCCGCTGATAAGGCAGCCATTTTAGGCAACAAGAAGAATTGACCTTAGAAGAGAATCATGCTGAGGGAAGCAAAGACAGAGGTTAGAAAGAAACCATTGCCTTTATGACATTTTTGAGCTACTAGATCAAACCAGCCCTGCAGCCCATCCTACCTGTATATGCTCCAGTTTAATGAGCCAGTGAAGTCTCCAGTGGGTTAAACTAGCCAGACTCAGGTGCCCCCTTGATGCATTGTATACCTGTTTATGAATATTTTTACCTAAATAGATGCCCAGGGCCTCAAGGTAGCATACTTTCTAGGGTTTATTCATTCATGAATAAACTTTTTCATCATGACATCAGTACAGGTTAGTGAAGGCAGAGCAGGGTCTGGGGGAAAAGGGACCTGACACAGACAAGTGGGGTCAAAAGTGCCAACAATACTTTGGAGAGCGATGAGGAACAGAGGCATCTGATCTTGAACAGCAAAGTGGTAGCAGGTTTTAACTTTCTTTTGCTTTTATGCATTTCTCAAATTGGACAACACAAGCATGTATTGCTCTTCTTTGAAGGAAAAAATAGAACGATATTATTTTTAATAGCCCTTGAATAGGAGCACAGGCTCAGAGAGCAGGTTGGCACCAGGATATGGCAAGAGAAGTCTTGGGCTAAAATTGGGCTAGCAGGGAAGGAAGATCAGGGAGGCAGATGGGCCCGGAAAACAAACTTCCTTTCATTTACAGTTTTGCCAACAGCCAACCTCAAAGATTCAAGGGGATGAGCAAGAATCTCCAAGGGTTAAGGAATCGTTAATTATGCCTCCGTCAAAGCCGTTGGAATATATGCAGCTCAGAGAGAGAGATTGAGAGAGACCAACACTAGATTTAGGTCAATACTAGAAAAGGCTTGAGAGATATCACATTAAGTGAAAACAAAAAAGGGGACATAGATTGCATGCAAACTTCTATTATGTGGCCAAAAAAAAACCAAAAAAAAAGGCGAGAAGAGCGCTTGGAAAAAGAAAACAGTTGTGGCATTAGGGTAGCAGGATCATGAGTAATCTTTTTTTCCTTTGTAAGAGATGTCCTTTCATGTTGTTATAATGTTGTTTTTTACAATAAATAAAACTGAAGGGAGTCATTGGTTCAAATTACTGAGGTCTCAGAGGCTTTTCCAGATGGCCTGTTTCTTTTCGCCTGCCAAATGGCTCTCATCTGACACCAAGACAGGAGCTGTGCCTTCCCTAGGGCCTGGCATCTTCGAAGCTGTTAGGGGTGATGCCGATGTGACTATTTTGTAGGTGGCCAGAAGGAAAGGAGAGAGGGCAGTTGTAGCAGCCAAGACTGAGGCTGTGTGTGAGGCAGGGGCCGAGGGGGTGGGGGTCAGGGATCCCTACTCCTCTACCATCGGCTGGTTTGGGGGGGTTCCCTCCCAAGTATTGTCTTTGTATTTTTCTCTTGGTGAACTTCACCTGCTGTTTGGCTCCCATCCTCATCCTTCTGAGACGTTGTCCCTCCCTCAGTCCCCAGGGGCTGGAGCGCAGCTGCAGCCAACAGAATACAGACCGGCTGCTGCCCTAAAGCACAAAGGAAGTCAATCCCTTGAGGTTTTTCTAGGGATGTTGCCTGTGAGCCATCACGGGAAAAGCAGGAGTAAAACAAACAAGGGAAACATCAGGGGAAGGCTGTCTGTTGACAGGGTGGCTTAGGTTGAGGAAACAGTTCCACACAGACACATATTCAGGCACATGTGCAGGCTCTCATTCCATCCTTCCTTCACCCATATATTCATTGCACAAACACGTGCCAAGGGCCTATTATGTGCCAGGTATTGTGTGAAGTGCTGTACAAAAATGATTTCATTTTATCTTCATAACAGCCCTTTGAGGTAGGGTCTTCTTACCCCCATATCTTACATAAGGAAGTTGAGGCTTGTAGAAACTTAGGGAAATGAAAAAGTCAAAGTTCACATGGCTAAGAAGTAGCAAAGCTGGGATTGAACCCTGGCCATCAGATGCTGGAGTTGACCTAAGAAACGGTCCTTTCTCTGAAGGTCAAATGGTCTAACTGGAGAGAAAGACACTTTAAAACAGATGAACAAGCAAAACCAGTAACACAAGGAGATATAACAGAAGGACTATTAAGAGTCATGAGAGGGGCGCCTGGGTGGTGCAGTCGGTTAAGTGTCCGGCTTCAGCCAGGTCACGATCTCTCGGTCCGTGAGTTCGAGCCCCGCGTCAGGCTCTGGGTTGATGGCCCGGAGCCTGTTTCCAATTCTGTGTCTCCCTCTCTCTCTGCCCACCAATTCTGTGTCTCCCTCTCTCTCTGCCCCTCGCCCGTTCATGCTCTCTCTCTGTCCCAAAAATAAATAAACGTTGAAAAAAAAATTAAAAAAAAAAAAAAAAAGAGTCATGAGAGCATGGCGGGTGGGGGTGAGGAGGAGGGCCACCGGATGGACCGGCCTCAGAGCTCAAGGACACATCTTGGAGGGGTGAAAATTGAATTTTGCTTTGAAGTATAAGGTGGGTATATTAGTTTAGGGCTGTGTTCATTTTCTACTGCTGTGTAAAAACTTACCACAAATTTAGCAGATTAAAACAACTCAAATTGTCTCACGGTTTAAGTCCAGTTACTGTGTAACTGAATTCTCTGCTCAGGGTCTCACGTGACGGAAATCAAGTTGTGGGCCAGGGCTGTGGTTCTCAAGTGGGCTCAGAGTGTTCACTCAAGCTCACCGGTTTGTGGCGGAATTTCTTTCCTTGCAGTTACAGGATTGAGGTCCTTGGGGTTTTTTTACAAGCTGTTGGCCCCAAATAACCACCCTCAGCTCCTAGGGGCTGCCCATGGTTTCTTGCCATGTGGCCCCATAGAAAGTTCTTAACACAGATATTTGCTTTCTTCCAGGCCAGCCAGAGCACGGCTGTATGACTTTCTCTTCTACTACCGATAGACAAAACTTTCTGCTTTCCAAAACCTCATGTGATTAAGTCAGACCCACTCACCCAGATAATTTCTTTATTTTAAGATCAACTGGCTTAGGACATTAATTACATCTGAAAAATGTCTTCACAGCAACATTAGCTTAGTGTTCAATTGAATATAGTGTTCAAGTAGCATCCATCAGAGGCTAGTGATTTGGGGAACCATCTTGGAATTCTGCCTACCATAATAAGATTTAGCAAATGGGGAAGGTGAGGAAGATCAGTCTAGAAAGAGGTAACAGGATGAGCGAGGATTCTGGGAGACTGTTGGAAAATGATAGGAAAGTGAGCGCCATGTTTGCAACAACATGGAAGGGTGGATTCTGGCAAAATCTGCCAAGTCAAAAATCCCTGAGACGCTGGGGAAACTATTAAAAGCATGTTTTACATCAAGGCTGAGATGGCAGGAATGGGAGGACATCCCTCAGAGGCAGAAGCAATGAGAGAGTGGGAATCCAGAAAAGTGAGTCGGAGCCAGACTTTACCTTGGAGTCCCCATTAATTCTGGCCAAATGGGCCACAGAGATAGCAGACAAAGTTAGACTGAAGCAAGACGTCAGAGTACATTGGAAATCCTTATGAATACCCAGAACCTTCAAGTGATGGAAATTTTAGTGGATGTTGTCAGATCTTGCTCCCCAAGGGAAAGAGTGGCATATGTGCCATAGACTTGTTACTTGCCTGAAGATATCTGATTTTAGTTCACGGTGAAGCCGAAAGAAAAACAAAAGTTCCCCCTGAGAATTTCTGACCAAAAGCCTGTCCTTATGTCAATTTGGGGCTAGAATTCATACCACCTTTGTGACCAAAATCCTTTTAAAAGGGTCTTGGGTTGGTAGTTCTCTTAGGCACCTATAAGCAGCAGATCACTTCCAGCTTAGACCTGAACCTAAGCCTAAGACAGTTCCCACAAAGTTGCAAGGAATTTGAGTTTGTAATTTTTTTTTTTTTTGAGAGAGCGAGCAAGGAAGTGCCCGAGCGGGGGAGAGGGGCACAAAGAGAGAGAGAATCTTAAGCAGGCTCCATGCTCAGCACGGAGCCCAACATAAGGCTCGATCCCACAACACTGGGGTCCTCGTGACCTGAGCTGAAATCAAGAGTCAGATGCTCAACTGACTGAGCCGCCCAGGCACCCCTGAGTTTGCAATTTACATCTGCTTTCTAAGGCCTTCTTCATCTCTTTTGTTGAGTTCTTCAGCCCTAGAACTTCTGTGTAGTTCTTTTTTTTATATATATATAATCTCAAACTATTTGGTAAAGAACTCCTTCTGTTTATTCATTGTATCTCTGAGTTTTCTGAAATACCTTTCTGAGTTTTCTTGTATTCATCGATTTTCTTCATAATAGATGTTTTGAGTTCTTCCTCAGTTTGCAATATCCCATGCCATTGAGTTCAGTTGCTGGAGAATTATCATTTTCTTTGCATGATGCCATATTATTGTGATTTTTCAGCATTTGATGAAATGAGTTTGCAACTTAAAATACCACATGTAGAAACAAGCCACTATTCATAAGTCAGCAGAAAAAATGAAATAAGGACTCAGACCCATCACACCGGCAAAGTAGAATTTGAAGATTTAAAATACCAAGTAAGTTTGTCCAATGTTTACAGAAATAAAAGGAGGTATTGAAAGTGAAAGTACTAAGAGCTAAAAGAAGTAGATTATTGATAATAATAACTCAGAAACAGGTAACACAATAAGAGAGAAGTAAAGATATAATGAGCATCAATTGAAAGATCGATACAAAGAAATTAGTCAAAATACAGCACCAAGATAAAAAAGTTCTATCTAGAAAAACTAAGTAAGATTAAGAGACTGGTGGACAGAATGGTAAATCAAAGGTCTAGCACATGCCTAGTCAGATTTCCAGAAAGAAAGAAAAAATCGGGGAGATGATATAGGGGCAATCACTGAAGAGATGATGGCTAAAAAATGTTCAGAATTGATGAAAAACATAGTCCCACAATTCAGGAACCCCGACATACGATAAGCAGGAACATTAAGAGAAATCCGAGATGCATTACAGTGAAGCTGTAGAATGCTAGAGACAAAAAGAAAATCTCCTAAGCAGTCAGAGAGAAAAGACAGATTCTTTATAGAGAGACAGCAATGACGCTGAAAGTCGCCAGAAGACAGAGGAAGCATATCTGCAACGTTCTGGGGGAAAGTAACTGTTCACCTAGAAGCGTATAATCTTGCAAGAACAGAGGCACAATAAAAGCATTTTCTGACAACAGAAATTGATGGACATCCCCCTACATAATGGAATTCCTGAGGGATGTACATTGAAGAGAAGGCAAATGATCTTGGAAGATCTCAGATGCCAGAAGGAGAGTAGGAATCAAAGACACGAGTGAAAGAGTTAAAAGTGAAACTTGATTCTGAGAAAACAACCACCTGAATGCATAAAACCATGAGAATCATTCATGTGTACCCTACGATTGGGAGAAAAATGTGTGTAGAGGAGCAATGGGAGATTAGATTGGGACCAGAGTTTGTAAGATTTGCCAGCCAAAAGTGTTTGGACTTTATTCTTCTAGCAGAAGGAAGATATGAAGGGTTTTTTTGTTTTGTTTTTTTTTTTTTTTTTTTTTTTTTGTAATTAAAAAAAGGATAAGATGGGATGCCTGGGGGCAGGACCAAGCAGGTGAGACAGATGTGTGAGGGAGGCTGGGTGTGAGACATAAGACATCTATGGGGACTATGCAGCTGGAAAGTCCCATCTAAAGGGGACAGTCACTGCTCCGCTCTTTCCCACTGCTGCCATGTGGAAATCGAGCAGCCTGTGTTGCTAGATCGTTAGAGTCTTCCAGAGCAGCTAGAAATCTGGGGGTTGGGTTAGTTTTGTATTTCTAAGTTTTTAAAATTTAGCTACAAATTCGTTTTTTTTTTTTCTTTAGAAAATTGCATCACAAAATGTATGGTGACACAAAACTTCCACATGGAGGGCCTGAGGGTTTGTGACATCTGGACTGATAAAAGTGATGATGTGGAAACACTAAAACCGAAGCATGTGCAAGGTCAACTTAAGAAGTTGGTCCCAGCTCTGCCGCCTCTTCAAAAGTTATCCTGTCCTGTCAGGTTTGGTTTTGTTTCTTTACTCAGGGATGCGCTCATATTACCAATGAGGCTGTGAAGTTTTTACACGTGGGACCTTATCTTCTCTGAACATACCACAAGATAGAGCACATGGCCTGGCTTTCAGAGGGTAGGGTAAACAACGTGGTAAGAAATTAGCGTCCTTCTTCCCGCTCCCCCAAATCTCATTCTCAAAAGAATCAGAAGTATCGTTCCTCCCTGCACCCCCTCAGGATTGCTGTACCCTAGGGATTTGTGTTTCCCTTGCCCAACCTGGAGTGGATGGCCTCCTAGAGAAGCTGGGACCTTTACCCAGGTCCCCTAAAATGCCCTAGGAGGTAAAGAACCTTCTAAAGAAATGCCTGAAGATGGTCTTGTACTGACCACTAAATGCCACAGCTGGGCAGGAAACTAGAGGTCCTGTGGTCAAGCCCATGGCTGGCCTGTATGTGATGAGGGCATCTCTGTGAGCCCTGGAGCCTTGGAGTCTAGAACCAGACATAAAGCTAAATGGTAACAACAGCACCAACATGGGCAGAGGAGGAGGCCCTTGACCTATTTTCCTATACCATATAAGGTCTAGAGTTCTTCTACTATCACCTGGAAGGAGGAGGGAAATTCCAACAGTGGCTAATGTCAATCATCTGGTCAACCAGACAAATCAGATTTAGAAAATAGGGCTCTATTATTGCCAGTCCAATGGGCATCTGTGAAATGTTTATCGATGGCAGGAGCTCTACCAAGAATGGAAGGAAGTTGAGGGAGGTAGGAGAAGGGAGTTGGTGGAAATGGGAGAAGTGACCAAGCCTTTGATCATTAGAAACGTGTCACCTCGGGGCGCCTGGGTGGCGCAGGCGGTTAAGCGTCCGACTTCAGCCAGGTCACGATCTCGCGGTCCGTGAGTTCGAGCCCCGCGTCAGGCTCTGGGCTGATGGCTCAGAGCCTGGAGCCTGTTTCCGATTCTGTGTCTCCCTCTCTCTCTGCCCCTCCCCCCGTTCATGCTCTGTCTCTCTCTGTCCCAAAAATAAATAAACGTTGAAAAAAAAAATAAAAAAAAAAAAAAGAAACGTGTCACCTCTGCTTATCCCAAAGTGACACGCATCCTTTATGACCATTTCCCTAGAGTCAACAAGGAAAAATCATAGCTTTTCCCTTTTATATACACTTAAAATAATATTTTTTTTCTTTTAATTTTTTTTTAACGTTTATTTATTTTTGAGACAGAGAGACACAGAGCATGAAGGGAGGAGGGGCAGAGAGAGAAGGAGACACAGAATCGGAAGCAGGCTCCAGGCTCCGAGCCATCAGCCCAGAGCCTGACGCGGGACTCGAACTCACGGACCGCGAGATCGTGACCTGAGCTGAAGTCGGACGCTTAACCGACTGCGCCACCCAGGCGCCCCAAAATAATATTTTTTTTACTAAAGTATAAGAGACCTAGCAAAAGTTCCAAAATCATAAATGCAAAACTCAATGAATTATCTCTAAATGAACATACCATGTCAAAAACGGGTCAAGAAATGGAACATTGCTGACCTTCCCGAAGCCTGCCTTGTGGTTCCTTCTGGTCACTACCCTCACCTTCCTTCTGTGATGGTAGCCACTCATCTGACCTCCACCCCTTAGATTTGTTTAGCTAGTCTTGGAACTTTACATAAAAGAAATCTACAGTACGGATTCTTTGTATCTGGTTTCCTTCACTCACGTTGGGTTTGGGAACTTCATCTATCTTGCTGCATGAGGCTTAGATGTGTTCATTTTCATTGCTGCATAGTATGGAAGTATCACAGTTTTTAAAATCCCCTTGATGGAGGGGTGCCTGGGTGGCTCAGTTGGTTGAGCATCTGACCCATGATTTCATCTCAGGTCATGATCCCAGAGTGGTGAGAATCAGAATTTCCTGAAGTTCAGTTTCATGAATGCCATCTTTGTGATTTTTGCCATATTCCTGTATCACCCGTACTACCACTTAATATTTTTCTTTCAACTGTCTAACTTGTAACTTTTAAAGGTCCGCTTTAGCCTTACCCTAAAAAAATGACAGCTGTGAACTCATAGCTTTGATGTGTGGCTACCTTGCTTTTGTTACGCATTAAAATATGCATATAACTCTTCAAATAAATTGGTCACTTGGCTGCCCATGTGAGATATTCTCTATTGCCTCCTCCTGCTCCTTTCCCAGCCCTGCTCTGTGTGGGAAGCTGACCTCCACACACTGCCTCAGCCGGCTCTCTTGCCCTCTGCCTTTGCGTGTGTCTGGCTGAGAGGCACTGGAGGGTGGCTAGAGGACAGGGTATTTCTCCCTATCCCAGCTGGCAGTTGGCTCCATTCTCTATCGAAGGCTACAGGTCTGGTCAGGCAGCCCTCTCTCACAGCCAATAGTTTTATTTCCTTGCCTCTCCAGATGTTTCAAATCCCTGGCATTTTACCAATCCTTGGTTCCTTTCCTTGTGCCTATCCCTTTATAAACGATCCCTTACTAAGCCTCCTTCAACTCCCTCCCCTCCCCCCGCATCGTGGGGCCATGATGTTTCCTGCTAGGAGGGATGTGGTGTCAAATACCACCAATGGCAAGCATCCACTCCTGTTCTATACAGGTATTAGCTGAGACCCAGGAAGGGACTCACTTATCAAGGTCCCCCCTACTGTGAATGCCAGAGCTAGGAATGGTCTCCCTGGTTCAATGCATTTCTCACCGTGGATGCTACTCCTAGGGAAGAAACTAGTCAGGTCTAACAGTGTCCAAGTGTTCAATATTGTGAGTAAGTCCTCTTTCTAAGCCTCTCTCTCTTCCCTTCCCTGTCCTAATCCTTTTTTTTTTTTTTTTTTTTTTTTTTTTTAAATGGGCCCCGGATCTAACTGGATCACAGCTGGCTTATTTCCTGACATATGCCATGTATCAGCCCTCCCAGAGCTCGCATCTTTATTCAAACACACCTGCATTTCACTTCTCTCCTTTAGTCATGAATCCTTCCGAGGAGAGGCCCAAAGGCCTGACCCACACATCTCTTCCTCTATGAGCCTGCTGTGTAAACTTTTCCCCTCTGTCCAGAAATGATCATGCTTCCCCCACTCTCCCCTAGCTCTACCTTAGCACTGGCCCAAGTGGTCACAAGTTGTGTGTGTGTTTCTTTGACTACACTGTGACCACTTCTCTGAATGATCATGTGGAACCCCTTTGTATCATCAGCACCCACCCCTGAGCCTGACTCGGAGCAGCCCCTCACAGTGCTGTGTTGAATTAAATTGCATTCACTAGGCCATCAAGAACATTAAAGCATGAAAGATGTTCCAGTGGGTCACAGATGAATTCCTGTCTCACTAATTTTTAATGGTTATTTATTTTCAAATGATATGCTGGAGATGTGGTCTGAGTTGAGGGTGGGGTCAGGGGTGGCTCTTCGCAGTCTCTTATTCTTCCCCTCTGAGGCATGCTGGAAAGGGATGAAGAAGTGGCCATCCAGTTTCATTATGGGTCATGGTTCTCCAGCAAATGTCCTTAGGTAAGAGGCATTGGGCCTATATCCTGCTGAGTGGGTATGCATACGCTGTGTGCATGAGAGAGAATGGAAGGGGGCCCTCAGAGTGCTCTTTGAATCCCCAAAGGGGCCCAGCTCCAAAGAGCACTTTGGCCTTGAATGTAAAGGAGGTCTTGCTGATGTCCACGCCCGAGGTCAGGTTAAAGCCCCTATTAATTATAAATTGTCCCTTCTCCTGGGTCTTTCCTCTCTGTGTGGATCTCCCATGGAGGCTTTAGGGAGGGTAGCTTTGGCTTCAAGAGGCAGCTTATCTTGGATCTAGGAGTTCAAATCCAGAGTTATGGCCACGTCCTTGTTTCTTTCAGACATAGTTCCTATGAGCATCTGCCCAGGGCCTGAGCTTGCAAGGCAGGTCTATTGTGGAGAGCATCCAGCTCCTATACCAAGAAGGGCCTCCATGTTTACCACTGACCATGGGCTCACCGATAAGTGAGTCAACTCCCAGCTTTGAGCACCTCAGCGACCTTGAACCATGAGCTAGGGTTGGCACATGTTGTCAGGACAGACTTCCTCAAAGGGGCCAAGCTCTTACACAGCGATCTTCCCTCTTGCAGGGAAATCTGGAGGTTGTACTGATCATAGAGCTGGTTCTCCAGGGGAGCAAAGAATCAGGATGGAGGGCTGGGTTTGGGATTGATGGGTACTACCCATCAGCCTGGTGTTTGCTGCACACTATTCTCTTCTCCTCTTTATTCTGTCTCACACAGAGCTGAGGGAAGAGGCCTTGACAATGGGTAGAAGTTAGGGGATCCTGATTATGGCTTCAACCCTAGCCAGTGGTTGTATACCCAAAGGAGCTTCCTGGTTCTTGTTCTCTCAGGCCATCTGGATACCCTCCCCTCTGCACATTACCCTGGCATACTGCCCACACCTGGGCTGTCACAGCCCCCACCCCACCATGCACACCCAGGAAGGGGCCCCAAACTGGACATTGGGAGCCCTGAGTGCAACTTTCACTTCTGCCAACAACAAGCACCCATGTATTCTTGGGCAAGTCCCTTCACCTCTCTGTAAGAGAGATATAATAATCCTGTAAGGCCCTCAAGTGTTACTTGGAGGATTAAGATAATGGGTAAGAAGGTCTTCAACGGATTCTGAAGTGCGATTAGCATTTATTATTATTTATTATTATTAACCTGTTCCTTCCTTGGGGCCCTGCTAAGTGAACCAAAGTATGAATGGTTAGTAATGAACTTTTAGCTTCTCTTTCCAGACAACTATTTGCACTTGTAACCAAGATGCTGCATGCCTACATTCAGAGAAAAGAGTAGGGAATAAATCCCAAGTTCACAGGCATGCAAGAGAAGAGCATCCTCTGAGCAGGATGTCCTGCTTCCTTTACCAGATACTTTACTGGCATCACCAACTCCCCTCATGAGAGGTTGGACATTGTCATCTGTGTCAGGGAAGTCTTTGTGCAGAAGGCTGAAGGGAAAAGAATTTCCAAAGACAAACACTTGCTGGGAAAACCAACTTCCCAAACTTCCTTCATTTGTCAGTCGCTTGGTACCCAGTTGATGCGTCCATGAGACTGTTTTCAGCTGAAAACACCACAGCATTGGGAAAGGGAAAGAAATCTTTGCCAAATTCCCATGTTATGCTGCTTAAGGAGGAGAAACCTGCCAAAAAGTTTCCTGACGTTTGAAGGCCCCTGTCCTGTTTAAGGTGTTTGTTTTCATCCGGATAGGTTGGTGGCTGCTTTCTTTCTCTCTTGCTCAACTCTTCCTCCTGCGTTCCATCAGAGTTCTTGTTTCCCATCCAAAGGGCTCCACCCCTTTTCTAGCAATTTCCGTTTTCTAACCCTCCATCTCCTCCTCCTCCAGTGCATACGGACACGGGTTCATCTGAGAGTTTCCCAATTGGTCTTGGTGCGACCTTCCATCACCTCTCACAGTGTCTGGCTCCTGAATGAATTCTTCCTTCAGTCTAACTCAGTTCTAGACGTCACTCTCCCATTTCCAGACTCTCCTCAGACTCCTCATTATCTACCAAATTAACTTCCATCCCCTACAGCTGACCTTGGTTAGCTCCGTCGTTCCCATTCTCCTCAGTGCCTTTCTCAAACACCTGTTGGGCCCAGACAGCCTTTCTGAGCCTCCTCTATTTTTCCCTTATCTCTTCCTGCCCTACTCCCTGGCCCCGTGCCCTACTCACACCACTCTTCAAAACCTCTCCATAGCCTGTCTCTGCACATTTGTTACACCATTCCTTCCACCCAGAGTTCTTTAATTTACTCTTCACAGGCACCGCCCCTAACAGCCCATCTCAGTGGCACTTCCTCATTAGCCAAGCAAGCGTGTGCTCATATGGTAGGGGTTCTGGGCAGGCTGTTTACCAAGGGACCCTCAAGCTGCTGGCCATGTCTTTAGATTTTTCCTCTTGGGCTACTCAGACTCCCCAGAGAGGAATCTTCCAGGCTCTTGCCTGGAGGGTGGGGTCAGGCTGCTAGTGTGTTTAAGCCCCAGGTGGCAAAAGGTGCTAGGAGTCCTTAAGTTTAAAAAATTAATGGCATCTGGGCACCTGGGTGGTTCAGTCAGTTAAGCATCCACATCCACATGGAGCCTGCTTGGGATTCTCTCTCACCCTCCCGCCCCCCCGCTCTTTCCTGCTAGTGTGTGTACTGTCTCTCAAAAATAAATAAACTTTAAAAGTTTTAAAGAAGCCTTTAAAAAAATTAAAAAGATAAAAATCAATGGCATCAGTCCTTGATCCTTCTGTTTTCTTTCTTTTTTTTTTTTAATTTTTTTTTCAACGTTTATTTATTTTTGGGACAGAGAGAGACAGAGCATGAACGGGGGAGGGGCAGAGAGAGAGGGAGACACAGAATCGGAAACAGGCTCCAGGCTCTGAGCCATCAGCCCAGAGCCTGAAGCGGGGCTCGAACTCATGGACCGCGAGATCGTGACCTGGCTGAAGTCAGACGCTTAACCCACTGCGCCACCCAGGCGCCCCTGATCTTTTGTTTTCCATTCTGCATCCCACACTCCACTGTTATGGAGCCCCCCAGTCCAGAAACCCACTCTGTGACCCTTTCATGAGACTAAAGCTGCAGACTTCTGCTGGGGCAAGAGGGGCAGGCGCCCAGCAGAATGGAGTCAGAGCAGGCCTCAAGGGACCCAGAAAGCGCCAATAACTGCAGATACTCATAGATTGCTTACCAAGCACAAGCACTGCTTGCTGTGTGTTCAAAGTAGTTTACATATGTTTATGTATGCACATATTTACATTTACCCCTCAAACCCTGCTTCTCCTAGTTCTCTGCACTTAAACCCAGCCCCTGACTGCTGGTCCTAAGCTCCTGGGGCTCCAGCTTCCTCCCTTTGAGGAACCTGTGGTATGAAACATTCATTCTAGCTTTCTCCAAGTCAGGCTTAGGGTTGGGCTCAAAAGTCTGCCTGGTCAGTTATTCCTCATCTGCTTGCCTTCCTGCTTCCAAAATGTTAATGCTATTATTTTCTCATAACATCCTTTCTTAGGAAACATCACTGCAACTGTGTTAGTGGGCTAACGGATGTTGGTGCATATGGAGATAGTTGTCCACCCACCTGGCCCGGTACAGCCACCTCCCTGTCCTGAGTCCGGGACCCTCCCAGGGTCCCAGGCCCTATGGGCCTCTTCACTCGGCTAGTCCTGATCTGGAACCTTTATAAGAAAACCGAAATTCTAACTATAGCACTTCTCTGAATTCTGTACCTCATGCTAGTAAACATGCCAAGGGGGTAGTGGGAACTCCCAAGTCTATAGCCAGTTGGTCAGAAGCCTAGGTGGCCCGGAGACCCCCGAACTTGTGTCTGGCATGCGAAGTGAGGACAGTCTTGTCGGAGACTGTGTCCTTAAGCTGAGGAGTCTGCGCTAACCCAGGGTAGTTAGTATCAGAACTGCGTTGCTGTATTGCAGATACAAAAGGCGCGAGGAAGCCCCACTCCCCTGGGGCTGCCATGGTAGCAGGAGTGCTGGAGATGAAGAGATCACAGAGAGGGCAAAGTGAAGCTTTCTGGACTTCACCTGCCCTTATAACCAGGGACTTCTTCCTCCACTGCCAACCCCAGAGTGATGAAGTCTGCAAGTTTCCCCAGGCCTCATAGGTACAAATGAGGTTGTATTCGTGACCTTACTTCTCAGTTTCTTCCCCACATCCACCCCTGCAAAGTGCCTGTGTCCATGAGAATTTCTGGGAGTTCCCCGGGTGGCTAAGGTTTGCTCATGAACAAAGACAGTCATCTCTTTCTGAGGTCTCCTGGACACTGCTGCTTCCATAGGGTACTACCATTTGAGATATATTCTGCTTGTCTGTCCAGATTCTCTCCCCACCCTCCTCAGCCATGCTCGGTGTCCTGCAGCACTGACCTTCATGAATTGTATCATCCGGCCTATTTTGTCCTGACTTCTGGTCGGGTTCAGCCAGTGGAAGGCACTGGAGGCAGGGGTGGGAGGAGAGGGAGGTCAGTATTTATTCCCTGCTCCCTCCCTGTCCTGAGTTGGCTGATTGCCCTAAGAAAGGCTACAGCTCTTACCAGGTGACCCATATTGTGACCACTCCCACAAGAGTCCCCTGAGGGGAAGGAGGATGGGCTTCCTGCAGCTGCTTGCCCTGTGATGCTTCACCACCCCTCGTGGCCTTCCCCTGGCACTGCCCACAGCATCGTTCTTCGAACTCTCCTCAGATGGCCACGTTGAGATGCCTCTTGAGACCCCTACCACGCAGACATCACTGCTGTTTCCACTGGATGCACATCCTCAGGCCACCCTACCTCCCCCTGGACATCACCAATAATTCTACTGTGTCCTATTGAAGCGCAGCTGCCATAACACCGGTGCTACGCGGGCGGGGACATCTCTCCCTGCTCGGTTTCACTCTGCGAGAGGGGCTCAGAGATGTATCCGCTTGTGCCCACAGTGTCTTCTGGAATTTTGAGTGAAATAGTACCTCTGTTTTACCATGCATGAGGCTGAAGGAGGAGTCCCAAGAGTATGAGGTGTTGAGCTGGAAAGAGCCAAGGAGCCACGCTCTCGCTTTAGGGCTGGGGGCTGGAGCTGGGAGTTGGCTCTGCCACTAAAAGGCTGTGTGACCTTGGACAAGTCGCTTTCAGGGCTACTTCCCCTCCTGCGTCACCGGGGTTGGACTTGGTGATTCTCGAACTGCTCTGGGGCCCCAGCTTCACTTTGGCCAGAACAGTTCCTATTTGATCTATTTTTAGAAATTGGGCTTTTGTGAAGACTTCCTTTAAAGTATGATTCCACCACTTTAAAAGTGTTTGCAAACAGCCGGGCTAGGCGATTCTAAGATCCCTTCCAGTCTCAACATTTTTGAACATAAATCACCCTTGTCTTCCTCAGCGTTGTGCCAGGGAGGGTCTTGTTCCAAGAACTAATGGAAAACTAATGATGAAAGACCCATCTTCTGGAGCGCCTGGGTGGCTCAGTTGGTTAAGTGTCTGACTCTTGACTTAGCTCAGGTCATGCTCTTACAGTTTGTGGGTTCCAGCCCTGTGTCAGGCTTCATGCTGACAGAGCAGAGCCTGCTTGGGATTCTCTCTTTCTCCTCCTCCCCCCGCCCCCTCCAGAATAGATAAACTTAAAAGGAAGAAAGAAAGAAAGTCCCATCTCCTGCCAGGTCTCTGCCACAGCAAATCTACCACGACTGGGTGAATGGTTTTGCTCCCCCGCCCTCCCCCCCCCCCCCCCCCCCGCCCATCCTCACTTCTCATTTACTTCTGCCCCGATTCCCAGGCGAGGATAACAAAGGCACATTTTAAATCAGTTGCATCAAATGCAAACCAGCCCAGCGAACAAAAATGTGAAAAACATGGGAATTTTTAACAAACTGAATTTGGGAGCTTTTGCAAAGGCTTGGCCGGTGGCCGTGGAAACTGGCAGCCCCTCAGTAGTTTGTTCCAGACGTTTGGTGCTGGAGAGGATTGTGGAGCAGCGATTGATAGTTTGGGCTCTGGGGTCAAAAGGATATGATCAAATCCCAGTGCTGCCATTAACTAACTGATCGATCTTGGCCAAGTTACTTAACCATGCTGAACCTTTTTTCATAATCTGTAAAATCAGAATAATAATAATGCCTCCTTTATAGAGTTGTTGGGAGGATTAAGTGTGAGATACTACATGTGGGATGTTTAGCACAGTTCCTGGTACATGGAAACTATCCAGTAAATCAGCTCTTTATGGTTATTGTTATTAGAACTATTCCTCTTGGCTTTCAGGAAGCTCAGAGATCAGAGCTCAGTTAAGAGCTTAGCTGAGAAACCCTCCCAAGTAATACCCCCTCCCCCTCTGCTCCGATCATAGCTTCTTAACATAGTTATCACTTATCGAATTCTTAGTATGTGTCAGGACTTAGAGACACTACCCAACACCTACCACAGTGCTGGGAATATTACAGATAACTCAATATATGATGGCAGAATAATCGAATGATCTTATTCAATGCTCCGAGCAACCCTGAGAAGCAGGTATCATTGTCTCAATTATAGTAGACATATTTTTGTCATAATTGTATAGCATCTGAGCCTGCTTCCTGATCTTGAGGAGTCTGCTTTTGCAAGAGGGTCCCACTCTGGATGCTGAGAAGGTGAAAAGCTCCCCTTGACCTCTGGCAGCAGGAGCAGGGACATGTGAACTGAAGACAGCCAATCGGATCCTCACCTGAGACTTTTCAATCCAGACTGAACAATGTAGTTGGAATTCCTTCTGGTGGGGCTGACAGGGCATCCAGTGCCTGTGGCCCTGGTGGCACTGGGGCCAGCAGTGACCACGGTGCCGGCAGAGGGCCCAGTACCCAGCCGCCTACAATCCATTTTAAAAGGGGGGAAAGTATTGTACATGACATTATGTGATGTTAATTTTGCAAGGAAGTTTCTACATCTTGCCAGCCTTTCCAGAATTCTCTTTCCTTCTGGAGTCTGTGAGTTTCCTTAACACTCAATCTACTTCAGGAACCCCCAAGGGATTCCTCTCTCAGGATGCCTGCCCTCCATCTCCTCAGCAGATGTTTAGGCAGCTCTTGTTGCCTCCAAGAAGATGAAGCCACACCTCTTCAGATTTTCTACCCCCCACCCCTGCATGCCCTGTCTGCCCATTTTATGCCCAAACTATGCCAATTCAGGGCCATTGGTACTCTTTTCCTCTTGCAAATGAAAACCCCAGAATGGGTCTTTCTGTCGCACACAGATATGCTGGGGGTGAGGGCTGATTCATACATTTTTCTTAAGGAAAAAAGGCCTTTGGGCCAGCTGGCAAAGGTTGGTTTTCATTGATTTCTTTTTCATTCCCTTCTTGGACTCCTCCTTTGCTCCAGGCCTGTGGTAGATCCCATGGGGAATACTAGGGGACAAATACATGTACATAAATGTAAAAAAAGAGTACTGGACTTGGAGTAGGAGAGCTGGGATGGAACCCTGGCATGGTCACTCACTGTCTGCCAGAAGTTGGGTGGGTTCCCTAACCTCTCCAAGCTTCAGTCTCATGATCTGTAAAATGACCTCATCAGTGCAGATATTCTGTGGGTTGCTGGAAGATTAAGAATGCATTTAAGAACTCATCAAAATCGCTGGTTCATGGGAGACATCCCATAGATGTGTGTGCCTGTCAGTTGAAAGTCCCCCCGATGATGGAGCCCAAAAGGAAGATGCCCACACCTCCAGCCACTTAAAGTCAGTGGGGGGAGGGCAGGAGCATTTGAGAGTTAGGGCACCTGGAAACGTGGTAAAACCTACTTGCAATTGTGTTAAATCCCTGAACCACCAGCATCGTGGGCAGATGAGGGAGGGTGAGTGGAGGGAGAAGATTGGGTGCCAGAAGAGAAGGTGCTAGAAAGAAGAGCTGAAAACAAGCATGACCCTTAACTGAGTGTTGTCTAAATAGTCCTCGAGCCCAGTTTCCCCGTGGCCCTAAGGTGGGGCGGCAAACACACTGGAAGGACCATGTGGACCCAGTGGGTGCTGGTGTTGGGACCTGGGTCCCAGTCTTGTCTCGAACATTTATGTGGTGAATGAACTGGGGGGGCCACCGAAGCTCTCTGAGCCTTATTTTCATGCCTGCGATGTAGGGGGAAATACTAGTACTTGCCTCACTATTGTAGAAACAATGAACAGGCGAATGATTTTCTAAACGATTTATTAAGATATACTTCACGTACCACAGAATTCACATCAACCTGGCTCCATATTTTCTTTGGACCAGTAGTACTAGGGCATGTTCTTTTCACATCAAATGGCTGGAGCTTAGGAAGTTGAACAGAGACACCACATGATGCCTCTTGAGCCTCTTAAGTCACTCCTGCCACACTCCACTGACCAAAGCAAGTCATGTGGCCATGTCAACATCAGTGGTGAGACGTATGATGCTCAGGCTAATGGGCAAGGCTACAAAGTCACATGGCAAAGGGTGTGAGTGTAGAATTCTATGGGAAGAATCTGAAGACTGGTGAACAGTGACACATCCTAGGACAGGGGACGACAAATGTGCCTAGGAGTGCAGTATGGGTGGTTTTGGTCTTCTAGGAGCCTACCAATGCTGCTTTGCTTGTAAGTGGCCAGCTTCTGCTCTAGCTTCCTGCTTCTGAGGGTCCCATGTTCCAGGTGGGGGACTGTGCTAGTCCAGCCTGTCACATAAGCTTTCTAGGCCACAATTCCTAGTTCCTGGCTTCCCAGCTATCCTGCCACTGTTTCCTCTGAGGTCCTGCCAAGAGAAGCAAGCCTTCCAAGGGGTTCAGATCTCCTTCATGTGCAACAGGCTGGGGTCAGACCCCTTTGCTCCTGTTCCCAGGGGCCCAGCCAAGTTCAGACCCTTTCTCCTGTTCAGTCTCCCAAACACAGCTTTCTCACACTGCTTTCCTGTACAATATGGCCTGATGATACTATCTAGCAGACAGCAAAGACCCATATAGCCAGGCCCTCAATTCACAGAAAGGCCTGTTTATCTTTCCTGGGGTGAGACAGAGTCTCCAACAGTGAATGTTCAGAACTCAGATTAGCTTTTCAAAGGTGACCTTTCCATAGTTTACATTCTCAATAAATTACTCTGCTAAATTATAATGGATGGAGCTTAAAGCAAATTTCTGAAAGGTTTGGTCAACATTCTGGTGTAAATAACCTTCTGGGTATTTCAGTATTGCCATTCTGCTTAGTCTGCTTCCATTAGTAATGTGAATAAGCATTTCCTTGGGTACAGCCCAAAGTTAGCAGCAATTATGAAAACTATGCAGAAGCTGGTTAATTCAGGAGCTGGTTAGCATGGCTTTCTTCAATGAGACCTGCCGCCTCTCTGTCACCACCTTCTCCCTATGGAGGTTGTTTTAGTGTAGTCTTTGCAGGCTGATTTCTAAACATCCTTTCAAGAAGGTGACATAGAAAACAAGCCACAAGTTCCTCATAAAGTTAAACATACACCTATCTTATAACCCAGGAATTCCAGTCCTGGGTATTTTTACTCCAGACAAATGAAACTTCTACCTGCCCTACACAAAGACTTGTACATCAATATTCAGAGCAGCTTTATTCTTAACAGGAAAAAACTGGGAGAACCCAAATGTCCATCAACAGATGAATGGACAAACACACTGTGGAATATACATACAAGGGAAAACTCTGTTGCAATAGAAAGGCAGGACAGCCAAAATATGTGACGACAGATGAATCTCAGAGATATTATGCCGCATGAAGGAAACCAGGCACAAAAGACTATCTACCGTGTGATTCCTTTATTATGATACTGTTTTGGTTCGGGCTACTATAGCAGAATACTACAGACTGCGTGACTTACAGACAACAGAAATTTCTTTCTCCCAGCTCTGGAGGCTGGGAAGTCTAAGACCAAAGCACCAGCAGGTTTGGTGACTGGTGAGAGCCTTTATCTGATTCAGAGACGGTCATCTTCTCGCTGCATCCTTACATAGTGGAAAGAGTGTGGATTCCTCTAGGATTCATTTTATAGGGACGCTGATCCCACTCATGAAGCCTATGCCCTCCTGACCCAATCATTTCCCAAAGGCCCCGTCTCCTAATACCCTGACATTTGGGTTAAAATTTTAACATATGAATTTTGGAGGGACACAAACATTGAGCCTTCAAAGACACTCCAGAAAAGAGAAAAACAGTCAATGATAGAAGTCAGAACAGTTGGAATTTATTGGGAAAGGGCAAAAAGGAACTTTCTAAGTGATAGAAATGTTTTATATCTTCATCGGTGTGGTAGTTCTGTGTATATATTTGTTAAAACCCATCAAATTCTATAGGTTAGACCTGAGCATTTTGCTGTATGTAAATTATACCTCAATATAAGATATTTCTTAAAAAATCAGGCTATTTCCTCAAGTGTTCCCAGAGAAAACTTAGGAGATCCATGTCCTAAATGTTATTTTTGTATTTTTTAATGTGTATTTATTTTTGAGAGAGAGAGACAGAGTGCAAACTGGGGAGGGGCAGAGAGAGAGGGAGACACAGAATCCGAAGCAGGCTCCAGGCTCTGAGCTGTCAGCACAGTGCCCAATATAGGGTTTGAACTCACAAACTGCGAGATCATGACCTGAGCCAAAGTCGGATGCTTAACTGTCTGAGCCACCCAGGCGCTCTGTGTCCTAAATGTTAATGGGGACACTGGTGACCTTAGAGCTGAAAAGGTAGTTGGTAGCATGTAGTCAGCAGCCAAGTGGCAACGTTTTCATTTTGTATCATCATTTAATCATTTATGAAAAATAATTTCTGAAAATGGATTATGAGGCCCATCGAATTAAGTTCTTAAAATGATTTTGAGAGTGGATCCCAGGTTCTGCTTAGTGAACTCCAAACGTCATGATGGGCAGCTTTTATGTCAATGTCCTATGATGCTCTCTTGCTGAGGAGCAGGGCTTGTTCAGACCTTGGGTCGGAAGAGCCTGTGACATAAGGGTCAGACAGAGCACCTCTCCGGCCCAAGGTGAAACATGATTTTCTGAAGATGCGTCAGAGTTGGAGGATCCTATTAGCTGGGGTGGTAGGAGCTCTGGATTGGGGGCCAGCAGGCCGGAGTGAGACTTTGCCCTTCCAGTAACCTGCCCTGAGCAGTAAATCGATGTGGGAACCTGCTGACATTCAACCAGAGAGAGAGAGTTATGACCTTGGGCGAGGCATTTGTTGCTTCTCCTCTAATCTATCCAGGGCCTCGGGACTCCTAGAACAGGATGTTCATTATGATTCTCCCTTGACCAAAATCCTTTATAATCCCCATGCTGCTGTCCCTGCCAGGAAAGTCAAAAACCTCCCTTGTGCTGAAGCTCTTGCTTTGTTTGATGTGGCCTGGGACTGAATCAGGCCATGAGTTTCCCCCCACTTGCTCGATTAGACAAGCTTTTTAAACACAGAGCTGTAACACACACCCAAACAGAAAACAATGCAAAGGAAAGAGCCCCTTCTCTCCTATTTGTCAAATTGTCTTTGGAATGTGCTTCTCTCCCACTCTTCAGAGGCAGGGAGCCCTCCCACACAGGGGCATCCAGGATGCTCCCGGCTTCTCCGGGTGGTCCCAGCCAGTCTCCTGTTCACTCCCTCCCCGCCCTAGGAAAATCATGTACAGTGCATTTCAGGGGATTGGCTGAGGGAGGGTCGCCTTCATTCTTTTCTCCTGGTAACTGTCTTCTCTATCTCATCCAGCATGCTTGCCTCAGTGCCTTCATAACACGTGAACTCAGACAGGTATGTATGTACACACAGCCACACAGCATTGAGCAGTCATTCATTCATTTCTTCTCCAACAAGGACATATGGAGCCCCACGTGCCTGACATTGTGCCAACCATCAGGATGCAGCAGGGTGCAAGATTAACACCTGGAGGAAATGTACACAGCGCTTACTGCTAACACAGTGTTCATGGGCAGACACAGATGTCAAAAGGCAATTCCAGTACAGAGGAGGAAGTGCTGAAAGAGGACAGAGTGGGGACGCTAATTCAGACTCAAAGGACTCAGGAAGTGCTTTCCCAGGGGGAATGTGCTCTAAGCTGAGACTAACAATAAGTTAGTTGTTCGAGTGATGAAGGATGGGAGGAAAGTATTTTAGAAAAAGGAATAGCATGTGAAGACCCAGGGGCAAGAGAGAAATCGGTTCAAAGAGTGAAAAGGAATTTCTCATATCTGGATGCTTAGAGCAGAAGAGGGAAGGGTGAACCATGAGAGTGGCATGGATCAGGGAGGGAAGTACCTCAGCAGGCAGGTTTCCAAAAGCAGCACAATGGGTAAGTCGAGAGCAAGGGCTGTGGGATAAGGTTGCCTGGGGTGAATCTTGGCTCCACCATTCCTAGCTATGTGACCTTGGGAAAGTCATTTAGCTTCTCTGCCTTGGTAGAATCACTGTAGTGCTCATGTCTGAAGGAGGATGGAGACAGATATTGCATGTACCCGAGAACTGGCTGCCATGTGATGTGTTCATTCACATTAGCCATTATCGAGCTCCTAAACCCCTCCAGCAAGTCAGGAGCCATTCCAGAATAGGGGGCAGGCTGTAACTACAGTGGGTCAACCAGCTGTTACCCTTAAAAGAAATGCCCAGTATCAAATAAACACTACATCCAGCATTCTAATCACCAGGATAACCGCAGTTCTCTTTCAAATAGCATTTTAAAAGTTGCAACGCATGGGGTGCTTGGCTGGCTCGGTCTGTGGAGTGTGTGACTCGTGATCTAGGGGTTGTGAGTTCATAGCCCCACGTTGGGTGTAGGGTTTGCTTAAAATTTTTTTTTAATCTTTAAAAAAATAGATAGATAAATGTTTCAATGTAAATTCCATACATTTGCTTTGTTGAACTCTTAAAACTTATCCTGTGGGGGCGCCTGGGTGGTTCAGTCGGTTAAGCGTCTGCCTTTCTGTTTCAACTTAGGTCACGATCTCATGGTTTTGTGGGTTTGAACCCTGCACTGGGCTGTGCACTGACAGTGTGGAGTCTTCTTGAGATTCTCTCTCTCTACCCCTCCTCTATTCACTCTCTCTCTCAAAATAAATAAACTTAAAAAAACAAAAACAAAAAACAAAACTTACCCTGTGAAGGAAACAGAATGCCCTCCTTTTTACAGAAAATGAAACAGGTTTTTTTGCCTGGAGAGTCTGGGGCCCGGAGTGGACCAGCTCCTCTCCGTCTCCATCCTACACAGCCTGGGAACCCCACTCCTTCCACCTGTTCCCATCCCCCTGTGGCAAGCTTAGTAGGATGGCACTTCCCCGCTTCCAGAGGACAGCTTCCCAGGCATGCTCACATCACCATGCACACACTGGCCCTCAGGGCTCATCAGCCACCTGGGAGGTACCCAAGTTGCTGTGTGGAGTGGATGTGTGACAGCTACAACCAATGTCTTCTCTGACTTAAGGGTGTCCCTGACACAACAGCTGCCCCTGGTGCTTTCCAGCACTCCCCCCACCTATATCTGTGGCATGTCACTCTCTGATCTCAGCAGCCTTCTCAAGGAACAATATTCTTGGCTCAGCTCTTATCATGCTGGCCTGATAAATGGGTGTGTAATTCTTTCATATATTAGTTTTATCTCCCACCTTAGGCTCCTGGGGGTGAGGAGTTATGTCTATTTTTCTGTCAGATACAAGGGCTCCCTCATAGCCTCAGATGCATAATGGTTACTCAATAACTACCTGCTAAGCACACATTTATAATAGGTAAATACACACTTACGGGTAGGGTATGTGTCCCTATAATATGATGTCAAGGGAATTTGGTTAATCATCAGAAGGTTGTTTGGGAACTGTGAAAAATTAACAAAAAGAGGTCGGCTTGAGCAAGTATTTCATAGTCTTGGTCAAGGATGAGTTAGTAAAAGGAGAATTTATCCTAAGGATATAAAGCAACCTCTAGGGACACACCCACCAGAGCCAGGACTCACAGGACCTGGTGGAAGAATCAGGCTTTCCCCCACTCATTTCTTTCAGTCCCTCCCTCCCGTGTTTCTTCACCTTCGCTTCTCTTAGCTCTTCCTGCAGGCTTTTGACATCTCCTGCTTCGAAATAACTCATTGTTTCGGGTTACCATGCTACCAAAAAGAGCTCCAATTCTCCAAGATCTTACAACTCCAGTGGCCAGCAATACCACAGTGGTTTCTGTGTCTCTTACTTTGAATGCCTGAGAGAGAATCTAATTGGCTCAGCTTGGATCAGTTCTTCCTTCTGCTCCAATCAGTTGTGTCCAAGGGGCGGGTCCTCCTCAGAAACACGGCCACTCAGGCTGCCCCTTCTTCTGGAGGGGCTCAGAGCACTTCCCAAGTAAAGGGTCTGAGTTATGCCTTCCAAAGCTGCTGAACACACTCCATTTCCAACTATACAGGGACTATCAATCCACTCTTCTTTCACGGAGACATTGACCAAGGGCCATTTATTTCAGTAAGCACTCTTGGGCTGTCCTGTACTATTTCAGAACACTTTAGGCCCTGGAAAGGGAAAGGAAAATTTGAAATATAAGGATTCTGACCTCCATGATGTGTTTCTCATGGTAGGGGCTTAACCATTGGGACCAAGGGCTAGGCAGAAATTAGAATACGGAATAGGTACAATAATTTTGTGGGCAGGAATGTGGGAACATAAGCTTCAAAGATGGGCCAACAAGAGAGGATCCATATCAGCCGCTATCTTCAACTATCAGATTGACAAATATTAAAAAGAATGACAACGCCCAGACTGGACATGAGGAAACAGGCACCGTTATCGACTGCTGACGGTAGCAAAGAAATGGAACAGTACTGCTATAGAGTATCTGACGATCTCTGCCAAGATGGTAAATGTGTATCTCTTGTAACCACCAATTCTAGGCTCAGGAATTTACCTTATGTCAATAATTGGACAAGAGTTCAAGCATGTTTGCATGTGGTGTTGCTGTTAGGTGTTCTGAGGAGGAAACAAAGGGGAAAAAAAACAAATTTAAATGGTACACATTGCTTAGGTAACTTATAGCATAATAGGATTCCATTAAAACAATTAAAACAATGGTATATAGCTCTGTGTTAGCATGGAATGATATCCCGGATGTACTGTTGTAGGGGGAGAAAGGCACATGGTAAAAATAGCCATTCACATAAGAGCTGATTTATGTAAAATATATAAAACTCTCTGGACATTAAGCACAGTCCAAAAGGAAGTACCAATGTATTAAGGGAAGGCTGAGAGTTAAGGTGATTGTTACTTTTGTCTTTTGTATATGTATCATATATCATGTATCATATATATTATATATCAAGCATTGATTGAATCTACATTATCTGTTTTCATAATGAGAAATTCAATAAAGCTAGGCTCTTTGTCTTTTTTTAAGACAAACTTTTAATTTTAGAATAGTTTTACAGAAACCTGAAAAGTTAGTACAGTGTTCCCATACACCCCGCACCCAGTATCCCCAATTATGGACATTTTACATTAGCATGGTACATTTGTCAGCATCCCTGAACCAATACTGACATATTACGTTACATAAAATCCATGCTTTAAGCAGATTCCCTTAGTTTTTACCAATGCTCCACCTCCTTGAGGGTAAACTGTCTGCATAAACGTAGGACTCTTCTGCATTTGAGATTTGTCTCGTCCTCCATTTGTTTATTTATTCAATCATTTAGTTTCATCAGTATGTACTCATAAATAGTCCTTGCATACTTTGAGTTAGAATCCCATATTACTTTAATTATTTGTTATTCAAAATAATTTGTTCCAGTTTTGACCATTGGGAGTCTTTGAGTTGGCTCCAGAGCCTCTTTGACATATTCCTATCAATGTGGGTTTGTATTATGCATGTGTGGCTTTCTTTTTAAAGCACTTGCTTACTTTCTGGCACTACAAGATGTTCCAGGTTCATCTTGTGTATTGCCTGCTCCAATCCTGCAGTCAGTCTTTCCTCCAAGGAGCCATATTGCTTTCATTGGAGAACAGTATCAGAAACCAAGATCTATGCACTAAGTGCACAGGTGAAGTGTACACATGGTAAGGCGAAGTAAAGGTGAGGTCTGCAGCTAAGTAGGCAGATAATGAAGCCCAGTGGCCGAACGCGGGTCCCTATGAGAAGAGTGGGCAGGGCTAGGGACTGTCCCTCCGAGAAGGGCCCACTGGGGCTCAGTCACAGGCAACTTATAGAACAAGGACAGTCAGCCTGGCCCTGCTCTGACCCCATCTCAAGGTTCCTTCTGAGTGGCCAGTGAGCTAGGGGAGGAGGAAGGATCAATCTTTCTCCTTCCCTCTAGACTCCAGTGCCACTGTGAGTGATCATGTTCAGGCCCTGACAGCCCCCATGGTCCTGCTCATTCTGATGTCCCAGGTCAGATCTTGTTTGGCAACACCTTTGGGGTGATGTCCAGGCCTGTGTACATGGTGGCTACTGGTGACCCTCTGGCTGCCAGGCAGCACTTTCAGACCTGTCCAGACTTGCGGAAATTCTGCCCCAGGAGCCTTGGAGAAGCTTCCAGCACAGAGACCTGGGAGGCTTGCTTGCATGCACATCCTGGCCAGGTGGGGATCAGGTCTGGGGGCTGTGCAGAGGAGGGGTGCAAGCTGATGCCTGCTGAGCTCTGCCTACCTGCGTGTCGTTCGCAGATCTGGCTTGGGGACTCAGAAATAGGATACTTATGTGGGACATGATTGTACTTGAAAAAAATTATTCCTAGTTTATCTGAAATGAAACCTTAACTAGGTATCTTGTATTTTATCTGACAGCCTTAGGGAAGAAACCTGCCTAAGGAGTGTCTCAAGCCAGAGCAAGGTTAGTGGGGGATTGTGCCCCCAAGTATCCTTTCCTAAGTCACCGATCATGTCATCTCTTAACTAGATTTTTTGCCCGAAGTCTTAAAAATAAACAACATAATCTTCTCCAGCTGACAAAAGGCAGTCAGAAGTGCCAGCATTTGATTTGCTCCGCGGCAGGATCAGGGACACTGACTGTGTCATGTACCCTCAGTCCCAAGCACAGGACCGGAAGCTCACTGCCAGGGGGGACTTCCAAAGGGCTATGTCCAAGTTGCTGAGGCATGCACACCAGAGTTTGGAAAAGCCAAAGAGGGCACTAGAAGAGAGAATCAGGAGCTGATCTACCACACTGACCAGAATGGTAGAACCAGGGAAGATGAGAAAATTGCAAATGGTCATGGGACAATGGGGAAGTATGGGTGACTTCGATGACACGGGCCAACACTCAGCTGGATTTGCACCCTTCCTACAGTATGTGCTGCTCAGTGGTAGGATGACCCCTCTCCTAGCCCCCTATAAATGACATTATTTATAAGTTTTCCTGATTAATCCTACCTTTCTCAAATGAAAGCAAGACATTAGAGCACATATAGCAAATGTGGCCTATGCCAGTTACCACTGGTTGATAACCGCACTCTTTCCCATTGACTTAGGACACTGCGTCAGAATCATTGCTGACATCCTACTCTGAACATACTAATCCAGATAAAACCCCTGTTCCATCTCTGCTTTATAGCTGTTTCTCTCATTCCTGTCTGCCGCCCTGATCCCTGAACAGTCTTGTGGGATTCCTCAAGTCAAACGGCCCTGTTTGTGAGGACTTTTATTGTCTGTTTTTTTTTTTTTTTTTTCTTTCTAAGGAGTCAAGTGGACTGGATGCTGCCAAGCAAGTTTTCAAGTTGTGTGATGCTATTCCCTCTTCACTGAAAGGGAAGCCCTGCAGAGAAGACATCACAGGCTGAGACAGGTAATGGAAACCCCAGGAGTGATCCTAGGAGTATTTCTCACCTGCAGCCTGAGTCACAATGCTGGAGGGTGAATGACAGGCTTGTGTCTGCATGTCCAGCTTTTTGGAAAGTCAGAGGAAATGCTACTGTGGTCCCATTAATCACACTGTGATATGTTGATCTGACTAAAATCCAACTTTGAAATGTTACATATTGTCATGCCTAGAAACTCAATCTAAATTGTTTCTGCTTTGGGACGCCCAGGTGGCTCAGTTGGTTAAGCGTCCGACTTCGGCTCAGGTCGTGATCTCACAGTTCATGAGTTCGAGCCCCGCGTTGGGCTCTGTGCTGACAGCTCGGAGCCTGGAGCCTGCTTTGGATTCTGTGTCTCCCTCTCTCTCTGTCCCTCCCCCACTCATGCTGTCTCTCTTTCTCAAAAATAAATAAACGTTAAAAAATTAAAAATAAATAGTTTCTGCTTTATATTAGATAATTTATTTGCAGCATA
Organism: Prionailurus viverrinus; assembly: GCF_022837055.1. Classification (NCBI taxonomy): domain Eukaryota; kingdom Metazoa; phylum Chordata; class Mammalia; order Carnivora; family Felidae; genus Prionailurus; species Prionailurus viverrinus. The sequence goes on from NC_062563.1 coordinate 101,112,807, forward strand.
CCCATCATTTGCTCTGAAAGCTTTATGTCAACCTTTGACCCAAAGCACTACAGTTCTGGAGAAAATGATAAAATGAATGTTACTGTCTTCATTAACACATTTAGCGCTGTGCCTGGAGCAGAAAAAGTATTCAATAGATTGTAGCAATGTTCACTCTCCACTAATTTTTGACAAATAAACATTTTCAAATTTTGCAGCTAAACCAAAAGTGTTAGAAAAAAAATGAGTAGTGGTCATACCTGCTACACACACCCGAGACTCCTAGAGGAAGATTTTTAAAATAAATAATAATTATTGTCCAGGGATTCTCTACCTTGGCACTTTTGACATTTTAGACTGGATAATTCTGTGGCATGGGGGTGGGGGTGCTGTCCTTTGCATTGTAGGATGTTTGACAGCATCCCTGGCCTCCACCCACCAGATGCCTATTAGCACCCCTTTCTCAATTATGACAACCAAAAATGTCCTCGGATATTGCCAAATGTCCCCTGGGGGGAAAGAAGGTGCAAAACTTCCTACAGCTGAGACCAAGTGATCATTTTCAAATCCTCTGTATGAACTGTAACAGAGAATAAATTTAGTGGTTAACCACAACTGTCTTATAAGGGAGGAAATCTGTTATGAAATAGGCCTGTTTGTTCAGCTCTGGTCACCTGATAGGTTTGGGTATTTCGGGTCAGCCTGGAGCTGAATTTGTCAGCAGGCAGTCATCCAGAAGTGATCATTCCCAACAGAGATGCCAGAGAAGCCTTGCCAATGCAGAATACTCAGAAATGCTTGATGTAATATTTTTAAAAACATCTTTTTAAATGTAGGGTTAAAGTAGTGGAAAAGTAAGAGAAATCTTCAGAGGCCCAAGATGAAAAAAGCCCAAATACAGAGAAGCAAATGCTGAAATCAGGATTTACCCTGAAGCTATCTGCCAATCCCTGGGGGCCTGGGGCTGGGTTTTGATAGGTTTTGTGTACTGGGAACATGAGCCAAACTCTGGGACTAATGTCCCAGTCTGGGACTGGGAGGTAGGATTAGAGACACCTTCATCAAGCTCCGAAAAGTAACTCTGTTTTACTAAGAAAAGTAACACTCTTGGTGGGTGAACTAGAAAAAAAGCCCCAACCCTCAAAGTTCTAAGACTTGACTCTAAATGGAATGGAAAAAAAGATCTTCTTTGCTAATTCTTAATCATAAATAAGCCTGCTTACACTTATTTTAGGGGCTGAAATTTATACTTCTTATGTAACTCCAAACTCAAAGCTAAAGATTTAGTGTAAATTTTGTACCAATTTGGTAGTACCCCATAGGCACCTGGCAGAAGAAATGCGAATTCTCCTAAGAACAAAAACTAACCCTACATCTCAAAACATCCCCAAAGATAAAGCATCAAGAAATAGATAATAATAAGTAAATCATAGCATACTTTAGGGATATGCTCACCATCAGAGTCAGAAGAAACAACAAACTGCAGAATTAGACCCCCAAAGACAACAAATACAGAATGACTGGATGTATAACATAAAATAAATGTTTACTACGTTTAAAGAAGTAAAAAGAGAAACTAGGAAATGTCGCAAAGAAGTAAGAATCTATCAAAATTGACCAAGCAGAAAGAAAGAAAGTGCTATTATTTGTAGGTAACATATTTATGTACATAGAAAATCCAAAAGAATTTTCAATCAGAATTAAATTTATCAAACATGAGTGATACAAAGGTAATATACCAAAATCAATTGTACCCAGAATAGCCAAAATAATCTTGAAAAGAACAAAGTTGGAAGGCTCACACTTCTCAATTTAAAAACTTACTACAGGGGCGCCTGGGTGGCTCAGTCGGTTGAGCGTCTGACTTTGGCTCAAGTCATGCTCTCACGGTTCGTGAGTTTGAGCCCGTCAGTCTCTATGCTGACAGCTCCGAGCCTGGAGCCTGCTTCAGATTCTGTGTCTCATTCTCTCTCTGCTTCTCCCCCACTTGTGCTCTGTCTCTCTCTGTCTCTCAAAAATAAATAAATGTAAAAAAAAATTTTTTGGTAATAAATAAATAAAAACTTACCACAAAGCTACAGTAGTCAAGTCAGTTGTGCTATTGACACAAGGACGGACATATAGATCAATGGAATAGAATGAAGAGTCCCGAAATACATTCTCACATTTAGTGTCAATTGATTTTCAACAAGGGTACCAAAACAATTCAATGGGGGAAACAGTAATCTTTTCAGATAATTGCATTGGGACACCTGGATAAGAATGGAAAAGAATCAAGTTGGACCATATACACCATATACAAAAGATAACTCAAAATGGAGCAAATACCTAAATATTGGAGCTAAAACTAGAAGCCTCTTAGAAGAAAACATAGGTGTAAATCTTTCTGACCTTGAATTAGATATGACATTAAAAACAAGTGAAAAAAAAAGAAAAAAAAAACAAGTGAAAAAGAAAAAATATACAAATTATACTTCATCAAAATTTCAAATTTTTGTGCCTCAAAGAACATAATCAAGAAAGTAAAAAGACAATGATAGAATAAGAGAAAATTTTTGCAAATAATATGTTTGATAAAGGACTTGTATCTAGGATATATAAAGAGTTTCTACAACTCAATAATATGACATGTGACCCAAGTTTTTTAAATGAGCAAATAATCTGAATACACATTTCTCCAGAGAAGACATACAAATGGCCAATAAGCACATAAAAGATACTCTATGCCCATCTGGGAAATGTAAATCAAAGCAGGTATGTTCACCTAACTGATGATAAAGGTGACACCTGCAATACAGTGGGGGAAGGAAAAGATATTCTTTTCTAGGGCAATTGAATAGCCAAAGGGACAAAATAAATCTTGACCCCCACCTCACATCATTCACAAATCAATTCCATGTGGACTGTAGGTGTTAATGGAGAAGATTTTTAAAAATCTTTTAGAATTAGAACTTGGGGTAGACAAATGTTTCTTACCATGACATCAAAATAGCTATTCACAAAGGGGAAAATTATAAGCTGGATTACATGAACATCAAAAACTTCTGTTCATAAAAAGGCACCATTAAAAGTGTGAAAGGCAAGCGCAAACTAGAAGGTATTTAAAATATAGGACTCACATGGCATATATACCATTCAGAGCCCCCTTCAAGAAAGGACCCAATGTACAGCTGTGAGAAGTGTCCCAATGCTTATAACCTCCTGCTCTTAACCCCTGTAGGGCCACACCAACTTTCTGTTTCTTTTAATGTTTATTTGAGAGACAGAGAGCATGTGCACATGAACAGGGGAGGGGCAGAGTGAGAGGGGGACAGAGGATCCCAAGCAGGCTACATGCTGACAGCAGAGAGACCGATGTGGAGCTGGAACTCCTGAACCGTGAGACCATGACCTGAGCCAAAGGCAGACAATTAACCAACTGAGCCACCCAGGCACTGCTAGGTCCACACCAACTTTCAAGAAAAGGTCATGCTCTTCTTGGAGTGGTTCTTGATCAATAATTAAGAAAGGCAATAATGACCAAGCATGTTCTTTGTGGTGTTCCCCAGCCAATGATAAGCGAGGTATTGGTACAAGTGCCTAGCTATTTCCACCTTTACTCCCTGTGGGACTCCTAAACTTTTGTTTCAGACTCCCTGTTGGGTTGTCAGAGACCTTCAGGTCTGCACTGTAGTCTAATGTTTTCCCTACCCAGTCCTGCTTTCTTTCCTTTTCTTTCATGGGTGTTGTTCCACAACAAGCCTTTCACACTTCTAATTCTGCCTCAGTCTCTACTTCTCAGAGAACTCAAATCAGTTCACCTTATATCTGGAAAGAACCACTATAATTAATAAACAAAATGGCAGACAACCCAGTGGAAAAACAGGCAATATACTTAAATAGGCATTTCACAAAAGAGAATATCCAAATGGCCAATAAATGAAAATGTTCTTTATTAGTTTCCTGGGACTGCTATAACCAACTCCCACAACCCCTGTGGCTTAAAACAACACAAATTCATTTTCTTACAGTTCTGGAGGCAAGGAATCTGAAATTAAGGTACTGGTGAGATCACCCTCCTTCTTGAGGTTCTGGGGAAATATCTATTCCTTGCCTTTTCTGGTTTCTTGTGGCTGCTGGCATTCCTTGGCTGGTGGCTACATCATTCCAATCTCTGCTTCCATTTTCCCCTTACCTTCTCCTCTATTGTGTCTAATCTTTCTCTGCCTCTTTCTTATAAGGACACTTGTTATGGCATTTAGGGCCCACCAGATAATACAAAATAATCCCCTTATCCCAAAATCCTTAATCACAACTGTAAAAGTTTACTACGTGAGGAAATATTCACAGCTTCCAGGAATTAGGACCTGATATCTTTGGGGGGCTCACTGAAAGACTTAGACCTAATCTTAGGACTATAGAAGGCTTCCCCTCCCCATATTCTCATCAACACATCACTAAAGGCCTATTTACAACGGATCTTTTTATGCAGTACATCATATCCAGCTATCAAGAAGAAATTACAAGGCACACTAAAAGGAAAAAAAAAAAAACCAGCTTGAAGAGAAAAAGCAAGCATTAGAACCAGACATTGGATATTGGAATTATCAGACAGGGAACTTGAAATATCTGTGATTAATATGCTAAGGTCTCTAATGGATAAAAGAGACAGCAGGCAAGAACAGATGAGCAGTATTAAGAAGAAAGATGGAAATCCAAGAAAGAACCAAAAAGAGACACTAGAGATTAAAAACACTGTAACATAAATAAAGAATGCCTTTGATGAGCTTATTAGTAGATTAGATATATAGCTGAGGAAAGAATCTCTGAGCTTGAGGATATATCAATAGATATCACCAAAAATGAAAATCAAAGAGAATAACAACAACAGCAACAAACCAGAACAGTATATCCAAGAATTGTGGGATGCCTACAAAGAGTGTAACACATACAAGGGAATACCCAAAGGAGAATAAAGAGAGAAAGGAATAGAAGAAATATTTGAAACATTAATGACCAAGAGTTTCTCCCAAATTGATGTCAGACACCAACCACAGACCCAGGAAGTTCAGAGAACACTAAGCAAGAAAATGCACCCCCCACCCCCAAAACCACATATAGGCATTTCATTTTTCAAACTATAGAGGATCAAAGATAAAATGTTCTTAAAGAAGCCAGAAGAAAAAAAAGAACACCTTAATTATAGAGAAACAAAGATAAGAATTACACCTGACTTCTCCTCAGAAACAATGCAAGTAAGAAGAGAGTGGAGTGAAGTATAGTTGGCCCTTGAACAACAAAGGGGTGAGGGGCATGGACATTCTGTACAGTCAAAAATCTGAGTATCTGGGGCACCTGGGTGGGTCAGTCGGTTAAGCCTCCGACTCTTGATTTTGGCTCAGGTCATGATCTCATGGTTCGTGGTTTCAAGCCCCACATCAGGCTCCATGCTGACAGTGTGGAACCTGCTTGGGATTCTCTCCTGCCCTCTCCCTCTGTCTCTCCCCTGCTTGCTTTCTCTGTCTCTCAAAATAAACAAACTTTAAAAAGAATCTGTGTATCAATTTTGACTACCCCAAAACTAAACTGCTAATAGCCAATTGTTGACAAGAAGACTTACCAATAACTTAAATAGTTAACATATATTTTGTATGTTATATGTATTACATACTATATTTTTACAATAAAGTAACTAGAAAAAATGTTATTAAGAAAATTATAAGGAAGAAAAATACATTTACAGTACTGTGCTGCATTTATATATATATAAAAGCCACGTATAAGTAGACTCACAAGTTCAAATCTGGGGTGTTCAAGGGTCAACTGTATTTAAAGGGTTGACAGGAAAGAAAACCACCAACCTAGAATTCTATACCCTGCAAAATTATCCTTCAAAAGTGAAGGAAAAATAGACTTTCTCAGGCAAATAAAATTGAGGGAATTTATAACCAGTAGATTTATCTTGCAAGAAATGTTAAAAGAATTTCTTTAGAGAGAACAAAAATAATATAAGTCAGAAACTTGGATCTACAAAAATGATATTGAAGAAGGAATAAATGAAGGTAAAATAAAAACTTTTATTTTTTATTTTTAATTGATCTTACAGATTGCTGTTCAAAATAATAGCAACAATGTACTTGATTATATATATATATATATATATTTATATATATGAAATAAATGACAGCAATGATACAGAGATGGAAAGGAAGAGCTAGTGTTATTATTATAAGGTACTTACATTGTATGTGAAGTATAGTGTTATTTTAAAGTGGGCTTGGGTTAGTTGTAAATGTATATTGCAATCTCTAAGGCAACCATTAAAAAAAGTTTAGGGGTGCCTGTGTGACTCAGTTGGTTGGATGTCCGACTTTCACTCAGGTCATGATCTCTCAGTCCATGAGTTCAAGCCCCACATCCAGCTCTGTGCCGACAGCTCAGAGCTTGGAGTCTGCTTCAGATTCTGTCTCCCCCCTCTCTCTGCCCCTCCCCCACTCATGCTCTGTCTCTGTCTCTGAAAAATGAATAAACCTTAAAAAAATGTTTAAATAAATAAAATATATGGTTTAAAAATATATAACTGATATTTTAAGAAATGAGAGAAAATGGAGTCATATAAAATGTATAATTAAAACCACGAAAGACAGGGAAAAAATTAAAAGACAAAAAGGAACAAAGAACAAGGACAGCAAACAGAAAACAATAGCAAATATGGCAAATATTGATCTGACTATATCAATAATCACTTTGGATGTCAAAGGTCTAAATGCACCAATTAAAAGACAGAGAAAAATTCATAGGGGCATGTGCACTCCAATGTTTATAGCAGCACTTTCAACAATAGCCAAATTATGGAAAGAGCCTAAATGTCCATCAACGGATGAATGGATAAAGAAGATGTGGTTTATACATACAATGGAATACTACTTGGCAATTAGAAAGAATGAAATCCTACTATTTGTAGCAACATGGATGGAACTGGAGGGTATCATGCTAAGTGAAGTCAGCCAGAGGAAGACAGATATATGTTTTCACTCATATGTGGAACTTGAGAAGCTTAACAGAAGACCATGGGGTAAGGAGGGGAAGAAACTGTTACAAACAGAGAGGGAGGGAGGCAAACCATAAGAGACTCTTAAATACAGAGAACAAACTGAGGGTTGATGGGGGGTGGGAGAGAGGGGAAAATGGGTGATGGGCACTGAGGAGGGCACTTGTTGGGATGCGCGCTGGGTGTTGTATGTAAGTGATGAATCACAGGAATCTACCCCCAAAACCAAAAGCACACTGTATGCACTGTATGTTAGCCAAATTGACAACAAATTATATTAAAAACATAAATAAATAAAATAAAGTTTAAGACCCAGAAAACAAACAAACAAAAACAGGCAATTTGAAAATGTTTTTTTCTTTTACATGGTAATTCAGACACATTTACAGTAACTGATATGATCAATGTGTTTGATCATTCGTGTTCAATTCTGTCACATTGTTTATAAACTTATGAAATGATATATTCTTACACTAAAAAAATTTTAAAAATTAAAAAATAAAAGACAGAGAACATCAGACTGTATCAAAAAAGACCCAACAAATGTTATCTACAAGAAATCCACTTTAACTATAAAGATATATAAATTACAAGTGAATGCATGGAGAAAAATATACCATGCTAACACTAATCAAAAGCAAGATAGAGTAGCCATATTAATTTCAGTGCACACTTCAGGGCAAGCAAAGTTTTTAGAGATATATGGCCATTACGTAATGACGAAACAGTCAATTCCCCCAAAAGATATAACAATCGTTAATGGTCATACACCTAACAACAGAGTGTCAAAATATGTGAGGCAACAAATGCTAGAACTGCAAGGAGAAATAGATGAATCCACTATAGTTGGAGACTTCAACATCCATCTATCAGAAGTGGACCAGTAGGCAGAAAATCAATAAGGACATAGTTGAATTCAACAACACTATCAATCAACTGGATAGAATTGACATCTATAGACTACTTCATCCAATAACAGCTGAATGCACATTCTTTTAAAGCCCACATGGAACATTCACTGAGATAGACCACATTCTGGGCCACAAAACACACCTTAATGAATTTAAAAGAATAGAAATTATATAAAGTCTGCTCTTGGACCATCATGGAACTAAACTAGAAATCAAGAGCAAAAAGATAATTGGAGAATCCCCAAAGACATGAAGACTAAACAACACACTTCTTTTTTTTTTTTTTTTTTAATTTTTTTTTCAACGTTTATTTTTGGGACAGAGAGAGACCGAGCGTGAACAGGGGAGGGGCAGAGAGAGAGGGAGACACAGAATCGGAAACAGGCTCCAGGCTCCGAGCCATCAGCCCAGAGCCCGACGCGGGGCTCGAACTCACGGACCGCGAGATCGTGACCTGGCTGAAGTCGGACGCTTAACCGACTGCGCCACCCAGGCGCCCCAAAACAACACACTTCTAAATAACAATGGGTCAAAAAAGAAATCTTAAGAGAAATTAAAATTATTTTGAACTAAGCAAAAATGAAGACACAGCTTATCAAAATTTGTGGGATGCAGCAAAAGCTGAGGGAAATTTATAATGTTGAATACATACATGAGAAAAGAAGAAAGATCTAAAATCAATAATCTAAGCTTCCACCTTAGGACCCTAGAAGAAAAAGCAAATTGCATCCAAATAAGCAGAAGAAAAGAAATAAACAATAGAGAAAAAAATCAATAAAACTGAAAACAGGAGATCAGTAGAGAAAAATCAATGAAACCAAAAGCTGGTTTTTTGAAAAGATCAATACAGTTGATAAGCCTTTAACCAGACTAACAAAGGTAAAAAGAGAAAAGATACAAATTACTAACATAAATGAAAGAGTTGAGGGTTGCCTTGGTGGCTCAGTCAGTTAAACGTCCAACTTCAGCTCAGATCATGATCTCATGGTTCTTGGGTTTGAGCCCCACGTCTGGCTCTGGGCTGACAGCTTGGAGCCTGGAGCCTGCTTCAGATTCTGCGTCTCCCTCTCTCTCTGCCCCTCCCCTGCTCTCTCGCTCTCTCAAAAGTACATTTAAAAATTAAAAAAAAAAAAGAAATGAAAAAGTTGACATTACCACAGATCATTCAGACATTAAAAGGATAATAAAGGAATACTGTGAACAACTCTATGCTTACAAATTTGGAAACCTAAATGAAATATCTTTCCTTGAAAGATACAATATGTCAATATCCATATTGGTGTTGTAGTATACTGTGGTATAAAAATAGTCTGAATAGGTCTATATACAGTAAATAAATTAAATCAATAATTAATAGAATAATTAACAGAAGGTACCAGGTTCGGATGGATTCACTGGTGAATTCTACCAAACATTTAAGGAAAAAGTTGTATCAATTCTATACAGTCTCTTTCAGATTGTAGAAGCAGAGGGAATACTTCCTTAACTCATTCTGTGAGACCAGGATCACCCCAATACCAAAACCAGAAAAAGACATTATAAGAAGAGAAGACTACAGGCCTATATCTTTCATGAATACAAATGTAAAAATCCTCAACAAAATATTAGCAAATTGACCTTAACAATGTGTAAAAAGAATTATAGAACACAACGAAGTGGGATTTATCTCAGGTATGAAAGAAAGGCTGGTTCAACATTTGAAAATCAGTCAATGTAATCCACCACATCAACAGACTGAAGAAAAATTATATGAGTATATCAATAGATGTAGAAAAAGCATCTGACAAAATCCAACATCCTCTCATGATAAAAATTCTCAGTAAACTAGGAATAGAGGCAAATTTCCTCAACCTAATTTAAAAAATATCTACAAGGAACCTACAGTAATGTCATACTTAATGGTGAGAAACTAGAAGGTTTCCCACTAGAATCAGAAGCAAGGGAGGGTGTCCCTCTCCACTACCCTTTTTCAACATTGTACAGGAAATCCTAACTAGTACAATAAGACAAGAAAAGGAAATAAAGGTTGAGAAGGAAGAAATAAAACTGTCTTTGTTCACTGATGAGATAATTCTCTATGTAGAAAATCTAAAAGAATAATATTTAGCTGTGAACTTAAAACTCCTCTAAAGCAACTGTTGTTTTCTTTAAAAAAAAAAAAAAACACAGTAGTTTTTTAAAAAAAACAGCAAAAATTAGAATGACAATGAGAAATTGGCTTATCCACCATCATAATAGGAAATTTTAATACATCTTCTGTAATTTACAGACCAAGTAGATTAAAAACAAACAAACAAAATAAAAGTCAGTAAGGATATTGATGACTTGATCAACACAAATAATGTTTGACTTACACAGAACTCTGCACTAATCAATTTAGGAAAACATTCTTTTCAAGAATCCATGATATGTTTGACAAAAATTGGCCACATACTGGTACATAAAGCAAGTCTAAATTAAGTTCAAAGAATTAGACATACAGATCACATACAGATTCATAGAGATCACATTCTCTAACAAACAATTAGTAACAATAAAAATATATAGATATGAAAATTAAAACATAAAATCTAAATAACTCATGTCATGGGTCAAAGGAAAACTGATGGTCTGAGGCTCCAAACTTCCATAAGGTGAAATGGCTAATTAAAAATATGATGATAGAATGCTTAAAGAACCTTTAAGAAAAGAGAGTCCAATGATGAATTTAAAGCTGCTTTTACTTATTCAGCATTCTCTGTGTTAACAGGACCTCTCTTAGCTAATGCTCATTATGTCAATCATGATTGGCCTTGCTTATTACAGGTCCATAACTGAACCAATCACTATGGGTAGAGGGATGGAATCTTCTGATTGGTCAGCCTGGGCTACGTTCTACCTTTGTGAAGACGGAAATGAGCAGGGAGGAATGTTTTGACTCCTAGACCCTCTAAGGCCACATGGGGCCAGAAAAGAGGTCCCTTCTGGGAAGGCAGCTTGACAAACAAAATCATCCTTCATGCCATAAATATGATTCTATAAATACTCCTGAGTAGAATAATACAATGACTCTATAAACAAAAACTAAAAACCAAAACCATGGCTAGTTACCACACTCAGGCCAAAGTTTAGGATTTCTGGGTGGTGCATTTTCCTCTTTCATAAAGTTCTAAAGCAGCCTCTGTAGATTTAGCACCCTATATCCAAAAGATAAGTTTAACCACCACCACCACCACCCCCAGCATACCCAAGACCCAATGGCAAAGGGACAGCAGAAATACTGCAATAAGCCTCCCATTTGGCAATGAGGAGAAGGAAAAACCATCCAAACTGTCTCCTAGTACACTCCATGTTCTGCAGGGTAGGAACAGAGACAGCCCCAGGCAGTCTTCTGGGTCAGCCAACCCAATTGCCTTGCCTCAGGATTTCCATGGCCACTTCTGAGTAGGGTGTAGGGGAAGACTCCCATTGAGGGACTACTTTAGTGGCCACTTCCTTTCAGCATAATTGTTGGGCCTGGGACTTCCCTAGAGTTTGAGCAATCACACACCGCTGTTTGCCAAGCTTGGGAGTTTTTGGAAATATAAAATGCCTGCAATCATAGTGGGAAGCTGTTCTATTTGAGAACACAAACTCTGTTAACTAGTAACTAGCCCCATAAGCCTATTCCTGGTTATGGTCCTTGAACTGGACTTGCCCTCGTGGTTTCTGACTCAAAGGTAAGCACTGCCCTTTGGCCTTGTATTCAAATTGAGGGCTCCCTTGTAGACCTGAAGTGGGAAATTGAGTTAATCTGACACTTACCTCCAGTCTGCATCCCAGTGCATGGTGGGAAAAGAGAATTTATTAATTCCAATTATAGGTAGATCTAGGGATGGATCCAGCTACTGGCATAACTAGATCTTGAGGCTCAAATACACTCTCAAGGCACTGTCTCTTCTTCCTTCTCCACTCTACTTGCCTCTGCATGGCCTCATGCTAAATGAGGCTGTGTTTATATAATGGGAAAGATAGCCTCTGGAAGCCTCAGATTCATACCCTTTCAACTTAGCAAATAGCTAAGAGATCATCTCTCTCCCCATATCGATCTCAGGCAATTCTCTGGCCCATTTGAGTTACGTGGCCATCTCTGTAGTCATGTAGGTGGGGCACCTCGGCCAGCTTGAGCCAGGTGGCCACATCATTGTGACGTGAATAAAAGATGTGGCTGGGCACTATGATTGGCAGTTCTATAGGGACTATGTGGAGTGGGATGAAATGTTTCAAAGGAAGGGATACTGGGTAGACAAAGACAAGAAAGGTCCACCATAGAGGGGCAAGAGAAAATGAGGGTCAAATAGTAAAATAAAGCATGGGAAGTAACTCTGCAAGAGTTCCTGAACGTATTATAAGGGAACTCAAATCTGACTCAATTTCCTGATGATAAAAGCCAAGAGGGAAACATGGTCAGTGATGCAAACCAGATGCCAGCTGAGGTCTCCAGGCCCTGGGGAGGTCCAAAGCATGCCCCAAATTTCCTCCTTTTTCCCTGCAGGCTTACTTTCTCAGGGTTCTTGATCCCACAAGGGGGATCTGTCCCACACCATATGGCTTCCAGATGTGAGGCTTACCTTTTCTTTGACTTCCACAAAAGATTTCCCTTGCACAAAGTAGCTAGTGAAGATTTTTACAGGAAAACAAAGTTGGTTGGAGAGTGGCCTTCAAAAGTCCTTTGGCTCCTGTGATGGGCTGAACTGTGCTCCCTTCAAAACTTAAAAGTTGAGGTCCTAACCCCCAGGACCTCAGAATGTGACTGTATTTGGAAACAGGGTCTTTAAAGACAAAGTTAAAATAAAGTCACTCGAGTGGGCCCTAATCCAACATGTCTGGTGTCTTTATGAGAAGAGGAGATTAGGACACAGAAGGAAGAGCACGTGAAGACAGAGAGAAGACAGCCATCTACAAGCCAACAAGAGAGGCTTTAGAAGAAACCAACCCCACTGACACCTTGATTTTAGACCTCTAGCCTCCAGGACTGCAAGAAAATAAATCTCTGTTGTTGAAGCCACCCAGTCTATGGACTTAGTTGTGGTGGCCCCAGCAAACTAACATAGCCCCTGTGCCACTGGTGGTCACCTTACTCGCCACCTCACAGACACCTCTTCCCATTCCTCTCCTTCTCAGAAATCAAATTCCCCTCTTTGTTTCAATCTGTGCCTTATCTTGTGTTGCTTGGCCTTTAAAACACCCAGTTCTTGGACTTCTACCTCATGCCTCACAGCTTATCAAAATATTTTCCCAAACAAGGACCACCTCCTAAGAAGAACTCCACTACCAGCAATTAGGATCGAAATAGGTCCCCTTGGGTTGCCTGGATGGCTCAGTGGGTTAAGCATCTGACTTCGAAATAGGTCCCCTCATTTTAGCACCGTGCTTGTGATGAAGACAATCCCTGTGTTAGACAAGTGTCCCTATGATCCTCATGTAAAGAAACTGAGCCACGATCAGGGCATCCGCTACAACATGCCCACAATAAACCCAACCATCTCAAATACATGGCCGAGGGCCTACCACCCAAGGGCAGTGGTAATGAAAGCAAGTGGTGTACTTTGAGGGAAAGTCAGTATTCAAAAAAAAGGAGTTCAGGAGCATAGCCTTTGTTAGTCTGGCTCGGTCAAATCTAAAGGAGGAGATATCCTGCATATTCTTCAGTTAATCCTCTATAAACATTATTTCTCAAGGGTTAAGATTAAGGTTGGCAGCAGGGGTTCTAAAAACCTCCCAAGGCCACAGCACACTGGCATTACTATTGTAGATTTTAGCAGCTCTATATAAGTTTAAAATCAACCAAACTGTTGATAGGACAAAATGACATTATCATCCCCATTTTACACTGGGGGAAATTGTTACTCAGCGTGGTTGAGTAAGGTCAAGGTCAGAGTCAAAGTTTATACTCTCGTCTATTTGATGCTGAAGACTCAAAACCTCTAACGTTTAGTTCTTGATCTCATTCCTACTTAGTTTGAAAAGCATATATAGTGTGGGTAAGAGCAGAGATTGGCTTCAAATCCTGGCTTTATTTATTAGATTTTGTGTTAGTTACTTAACCATTCTGTGCTTTAGTTTCATCAAATGTAAAGTGAAGATTGTAATAATATTTGTCTCATAGGGTTGCTGTGATATTAATTGAGCTTAGAACGAGGTCTGTCATGTAGTAGGTAATTGATGCACTATTCTTCTTCTCTAGTTAGAGCTTCTTACCTCTGTTTTACCTTCAGCAATAGATATGTAATAAGCACCTCCTCTGATGCGAAAACTCAGCCTCTGCCTTCAAGCTGCCCTGGTGGGGGTGGGGGGACAGCCGAGTCAACACCTGGGGTACTGTAACCCCAATGTGGGTGGTGAGTACTACAATAGAGGCTGTGGCAACAGACTTCAGAGAACAGAACAGCCAACTTCCTAGGGGAGGAGAAGATCACAGAGTAGACACGTTTGCTCCAGCTCTAGGAGAATGAGTAATGATATCCCCGGAGGGGCATCATCGTCAGGAGCTGGTGGTGGACGGTAGAGCCATTCTGAGCAGTTTATTGAAATGAACTGGGGCTGGGGCTGGGGTATAATGGCAGAGATCAGAGATGCTTTTCAACTGGAGGGATGGCTCAGACTGGTGTCTGAAATAGTTCCGGCCAGCATAGGTGGGAAGGTGATCAGCAGGTAAGGGAGGCTTGCTAGGCATCTGTTGTCTAGAAAGATTCCATTCAGATCCCAACAAGCTTGGGCTTGAGTTCTCTGGAAACTCAGATAGGCTGAGCGTGCCAGGCTGTGGGGAGGAGCGGGAAGGTTCCACCCTGGGCGGCAAAGGCACCAGCTCCTGGGCTTGTCCCATCTGCCTCAGTTTACCCTGTGAGAGATGTAATGCCTCAAGGGATAGCCTGGAGGCTTATGAGTCCTGAGGCTGGCATAAGTGACAGAAGGATCAAATCATCTGGCCCTGAGCTTTGGAGCCCAACTCAAGAGAGCTGGATTAAATTTGCAGCTCTTTAGTGAAAAAAATCCACCTAAGAAATGGCTGCCATGTTGCTGATAAGACCAGCGAGTTTCCTACGTGGCAGCTGGGATGTGTCCTCTCCAAGTTTCACCGGACCCTCCGGTAGAAGTTAACTAACACGAGACCAACAAGAGCCTTGATGTGCAGGTCTTCCTTTCCCTCGGCAGAAATGTTTTGTGACAACCGAGGAATACAGAAGAGCGAGAACGGTTGGGGGAGCTTTCAGACTTACAGTACACAGTAAAGTAGTAAAGTTTCCAATAAATCCTGCTGTTGGGAAATAATCTGGTAAAAAGTTGCTAAATCAAAGAAAGGAAGAGAAAGAAGGAGGGAAATACAGAAGTTTCATCCTCAGGAGCCATAAGTGGGCAACCAGCACCAGTGCCCATCATCCTCAGCACATCCCCAGCCTGATGCCTGGCCTTGGAGCTTCCGGGTCCACTGGGTCTGACCTCTCTGATCCTGAAGGAATCTTTTCCACCTTTTGCTGGCTAGCCTCTTCCTGACACAGCTTTCCTTCTGCTGGATCTGCCCTGCCCCAATCTGGTGTCTTCTCTCCGGCCGAGTAAACTGAGCCGACCTCCAGGGTGCCCCTTTCACTTTGGCCAGCGTCCATACCACACCAGTTAAACTTCTTGTCATTCAGCTCGTCCCTCTGGACACTGGGCAGCAGTGGCAGCAGGCCTCAAGGTGGGCCTAGTGGCACCTGTGCTACTTGGTGGCTTACACCTGAGGAAGTCCCTCTTTAGGGCTGGCTCTGCAAATACAGCTGCTTATCATGAGCAGCTTGTGGCAGAGGGTCCTTTCTCTTGTGTCTTTTCTTTCTTTCCAAAGCACCAAGCACAGAGCCAAGCACACAGGACTTGTCTCACCAATACCGTTTGGAATAGAAGTGTTGGCCACAGAATCCTACCATCTTTTTTTTTTTTTTTGGTAGTCTCCGCTTCACTTGTACGGGGAGCCCTCTGTTGGGAGTGGGGGGCATTTGGTGGTGGCCGTGCTCTGCTGTGAGGGTTGAGTCCCAGGACGTGTGGTGAGGAGCCAAGGAAGGAAAAGAAAGGTCCTTCTGCGTCCTTGTTCCCTTGTTCTATTCTCTTCTATGCTCCTTTTGAGAGGCTTCCCTCCTGTTACACAAACACCTCTGAGGTCTCCTGGCCGATGAATCTGTTCTCCCTCTAGACACAGGCAGTGAACTCCTAGTGTCCATGGCAGATCACTTTGGATCCCAGATGGAAAACATTTCCTGCCTAGTAACCTGAGCCAGGTGGACCGTCCACTTCCCACCTCAGGTCACAGATCACTGCTCCGACATTCTGTAAAACCCCATGGGTGCATGGGTAATAACATGCACCTACAAGTGGGCATGGCTGCTTGGGAGGCTCTGTCATTGCAAGGTTTTCCTGCTGTCATCTGAGGTTATTATTGCCTCCATTTTTAAAAGTGAGGAAAGTGGGGCACCTGGGTGGCTCAGTTGGTTAAGCATCTGACTCTTGATTTCAGCAGCTCAGGTCATGATCTCAAGAATCATAGGATCGAGCCCCACATGGGGCTCTGCACTGACAATGCAAGCCTGCTTGGGAGTCTCTGTCTCTCTCTCTCTCTGCCCCTCCCCTGCTCATGCTCTCTCTCTCAAAATTAAAAAAAAAAAAATTTGAAAATATAAATAAATAAATAAATAAATGTGAGGACAGCAACCTGGAGAGGCCAGGGGCTTGCCCAACGCCACACAAAACAGAGAAGCCTTTGTGCTTCTGGGTCAATGCTCTTTCCACATAGACTGCACCATGTGAGTGTCAGGAGGGGTGGGACTGTCTCATGCTCTCTGAACACACAGGCCTTCCCAGTAGCGTCTCTTTCTCTCCTTCCCTCCTGGACAGAGCAACTGTCCTGGACAGTCCTGCTCCTGGACAGAGCCTGCTATCCTGTTGGCATAAGGCTCACTGTGCTTGAGTTTGAGGTGAGGAGATTCAAGGTAGCCGTTATAAGTGTCATCCATCCTTGGTCTTGAGGAAGGCACCAAAAACTTGTGGTATTCTTGGCACAGGGCAAAGTGGAGTACAGGAGGCAGGTGTGGGGGGAGCTGTGGGGGAGCTCTATCCTTGCCTTGGGTAGTTTAATTAGCTCCTGTTCTGAAGTGTGCTGGTAAAAGTGCGCATGGAGAATAAAAACCTGTAAGTAAACAGTGGTTCCATTTGTACAGCTAAGAACTTGCAGAGGGGCAAGTTCTGGTTTTTCAACATAGTTTCAGGTCAAGTGCAATTGTAACTCTCATCACTGCCCCCAGGTAAATTCCATGGCTTCTTTAGCCCTGGAACAAAGTTCTGGCTTTCAGACTTCCAGAGGCCACCATAATTAATGTCTTCTGTCTGCATTTTTCCCCCTTGTATCTAAATTTGAGGGCTACTTCTGGTATGTCCTTCTCCTTGCTTAGATTCAACTCACATTCACTGGCACGGTGTTAGGGGTTTTCACCTACATGGTCTCATGAAATTCTTCCAGCTAGCCCATAAGATTGGTTTCTTCTCTCAATTTCAGTGATGAGGCACCTGAGTTTTCAAGTGGTTAGGTCATTTGTCCCAGGTCACCAGTCAGCAAGTGGTACCCAAAGTGCTAGCCATGTGCTGACATGTATGGACAGGATGTATGGACCCATCCAGGGTCAGAAGCTTTCCAAACCCACTCAAAGCACCAATTGTCTTGTTTATGTTTTTCTTACAACTACCCCACAGCCTCAACCACACCTTTAAAGTTACTCGATTATCCATACAGCTGGGTTTACAGTCCGGGTCTCCTTTTTAAGGGCTGACCTTCCCCAATGTCCCTCCTGAACCTCTGGGACAAGGAGTTTCACTACAGACTATAAAGGCCCTGTGAGGCTCTGTGAAGAGTCTATTCTCTCTGCCTCAAACATTCCTCCCTCTATACCAGTCATCCCTACTCTAGTAGATGGAAGTAGCTATAGATTTTATTTACTTAATAGGTTTTCTCATCCCCAATTTTCTGGTAGCAGTGTTTGTTCTTCCTTTTTTTTTTTTTTTTTTCCTTTGGGGAACTTCCTGTCCCCTAGTCGTAATCCTCAACTGTCCATCTGGTTCTCCTCCATCCCCTGGCGACCGAGGAGAGATGTGTGACTGAAATTTGGACCATCAGAGGACCCAGTCCCTCTGACCACCGTGATTGGTTCAAGGATGAGTGTGTGACCTGGTCCAATTTTTCTTCTTTAAGCAATGATGCAATGAATCAATCCCAATGTATTGGGACTGACATCTTCTTTCATTTGTCCAATTATTCCCATGGGATAAGTGTCCGGCTTGAAATTGCCACGTCATATATAGGTGCATTTTCAATGTTGGTATGTTTCGTGAGGTTGCCCTCCAGGAAAGCTGTCCCAAATTTATACCATCCCAGCAACATGTGAGAGTTGGTTCTGCACATCCCAGGAACACCTGGTGTTGTCAATCTTTTAATATTTGCTGGTATGAAAAGTAAAGACAGCTGTTGAAATCTATTCCCAGTTTTGGTTCTCTTTTTGGGTCATGCTCCCACATGCCTGTCCTAAAGTTACCTACCCCTGGCCTTGCTTCTAAACCTCTTGCCTGGTGCTTCATCCAACTTTATTGGTCTTCTTGTATCCTGTCCTCGCTGTACTAGACTGGAAAAAGGGTTTTTACCTTATACATCTCCCTTTTTCCCCTAGCTTCTTGCAGCTGCTAAGAACAGTTTGGAACCCAATAATTATGTTTTGAATGAATGAATGAATGAATGAGTGAATGAATGAATGAAAACCCTTCTATGACCCTCCCATTTCCTGTTCAGTTCTGAGTGGTGCCATGTAGTTGGGTGAGTGTTAACCTGAATAAAGAAATGTCCAAGAACATCAGATTTCGGGAATCCACCCACAAACGCACACACTGAGTTCCATCCCTGAACTGTAATGACTTATTTTCCTGTGAGCACTTATGTCCAGTCAGATCCCTTCATCTCTAAGCAACATATTTGTTCAAGGAGATGTCATACTCTCCCTGGAGCATTTCTGCCATCCCAATCAATCCACCAACACTGCAGGATCAAGTTCAGTTTTCCATTCCTGTGACCCTGAGTTGGGACTGCACGTGGAATCTGGAAAAATAATTAACGTTTGTTGAGTGCTCACTATTTGCCAGACTTTGTGCTAGGCATTTTAAATACTTCATGAGTCGCATTCTTCATGGTCCCTTTGATGTCACAGGCTCTTCTACAGGGAATTTCCACCCTGGCTATTCCCAAAGGAAACGTAGGGTTCAGGAACTAGTTGGCTGCTGTGCCTTATACTTCGACTTTTATTTATCAGTCAAATATTGCCTTTAGAATTTAAGTCTTCCACATTTCTTACGGGGTCTATCCTTGGCTGTTTCATCTTTCTGTGTGGAATAAATGGGATTATTTTTCTGTGATGCTGGGAAGTTGGCTGTTGTTTGTTTACAAGAACATGAGTTTTGTGTATTGATTTTGTATTTGGCTATTTTTCCAAACTTTCTCACATTTTTTATTTTTTAAATTTTTAACTTTCATTTTTAAAATTTTGGTTAGCTTTAAATTTTCTACGTAGACAATATCTTTAAGTAGTAAGTCTTGTAACAGACAAGATGATGATATTTTAACAATTTTTAGAGAGAAAATTCACATACTATACAACTTACCCATTTAAAGGCTACAATTCAATTTTTCTTAGCATATTCACAGAATTATGCAACCATCATCATGATTAATTTTAAAACAATAAAAGGAAATTTTAAAATTCTTTTTTTTTCTTCCTGATTGAATTGATTAGGATCACCAGTAGACTGATTAATAGTAATGGTGATGATGGACAATTTTGTCTTGTTCCTGATGTTTCTGGAATGTCTGATTTTTCACCACTGAATAAGATGTTTACTAACAGTTTTTTGATAGTTAGACTTGATCAAGGTAAGAAAGTTTCCTTCCACTTCTAGCTTCAAGAATTTTATCTTCTTATTTAGAAATAGACACACATTTTATCCAATCCATTTATCAAGGCATTTATTGTGATGGGAATAATCTTTTCTTCCTTTAAATCTATTACTGTAGTACATTAACAGATTTCTGCTTAAAACCATCTCTGCAGGGACACCTAAGTTGGTTGAGCATTCCAACTCTTGATTTCGGCTCAGTTCATGATCCCGGGGTTGTGAGATCGAGCCCTGCTTCAGATTCCATGTTGAGAGGGGAACCTGCCTGAGATTCTCTCTCTCTCTCTCTCTCTCTCTCTCCTCTGCCCCTCTCCCCAGCTTACACAGGCTCATTCTCTCTCTCTCTAAAAGGAAAAAAGAAAAACAAAACAAAACAAAAAACCATCTCTGTCGTCTCTATGCATAATCCTTTAAAAACACCATTGGATTCAATTCGCTGATAGTCTATTTAGAATGCTGGGCCTTTAACTTTTTAGTGTAATTATCTCATAGTTTTCCTTCCTTCTTTTTTGGTTTCTTTCTTTTTTTTTTACTGTGTTGTGATGAACCAGGGTCATGCTTTTCTCAAGTTGTTTCCAAGTACTGAGGAAAGTACAAAGCCCCGCGATTTGTGCTCAGTGTGGGACTCCTCTAATAGGCCGTCACTGTTCTGGAACTTCTCACTGGGCTGGCAAAGATTTGAGCAGATCTGCATCCTGGTCTGACAGCTTCCTCTGCCCAACCTGGATGCCACCTTTTGTTTCTCTTTCACAAGTGTTTTCACCCAAAACCCTGTGCGCTCCTAATTCTAGTTGGCTTCCCAGAGCCCCCGTTTGATACAGGTGTTATCTTTCCAGCTCGGCCTCTAGAGCTAGGGTGCCTGGGTGGCTCAGTCGGTCAAGTGTCCAACTTTGGCTCAGGTCATGATCTTGTGGTTGGGGGGTTCGAGCCCCGCGTTGGGCTCTGCGCTGACAGCTGAGAGCCTGGAGCCTGCTTCAGATTCTGTGTCTCCCTCTCTCTCTGCCCCTCCCCTGCTTGTGCTCTGTCTCTCTCTGTCCCTCTCTCAAAAATAAGTAACAGACATTAAAAAAAATTAAACTTGTAGACTTAGGTTTCCTACACTCTGGAAGGATTTATGTACCATGCCCACAATCAGATCCTTGAAAGTCAGACGTAATTCACCAACAAAACCATCTGAGCCTGGTTTTGGTTTTTTGTTAAAGGGAAAGAACTTTGACAACAGTTTGAATTTCTTCCGTGTTTATTGGCCCATTCAGGTTTTCTGTCTCCTCTTAGACAAATTTTGGTAATTTGCATCTTCCTAGAAAATTCTGCATTTTAACCTAGATTAAAAAAATTTTTTTATTAACATTAATTTCTTTTTAGTAATTTTTGAATGCTTTAAAATCTCAATAGGTGTGTTTCCTGCTTCATTTTTTTAATGTTTATTTATTTATTTTGAGAAAGAGAGAGAAAGAGAGACTGAGCCTGTGTGAGTGGGGGAGGGGCAGAGAGAGAGAGAGAGAGAGAGAGAGAGAGAGAATTCCAAGCAGGCTTCACACTCAGCACTGAGCCTGACATGGGACTCGATCTCACAACTGTGAGATCATGACCCGAGCCGAAATCAAAGAGTCAGACACTCAATCGACTGAGCCACCCAGGCACCCTTCCTTTTTCATTTCAAATGTTAATTATTCTTTAAATTTTTATTCATATATCTTATTTATAACATGTAATTAGGTTTGTCTATAGTAATGGTCCTTTCAAAGATCAAGATGGTGTTTTATTAATCAAGGTTATTTTTGTATGTGAGTATTCCACCTCATTAAATTCTGCTAACTTTTATACTCCATCCATTTAATATCTTTGGATTTATTTTGTTGATCTTTCATTCTAGCTTCTTGATTTTAATGTTTCCTTCATTTATTCTGAATTCTTCTTGTTTCTAATAAATTTCCCCTGACTCCACTTGGATCAGGTCCCAGTAGTCCCTGAAAACAAAGTCCCAGGACGCCTGGGCGGCTCAGTCGGTTAAGTGTCTGACTTCCGCTCAGGTCATGATCTCGCGGCTCCTGAGTTCGAGCCCCGCGTCGGGCTATGTGCTAACAGCTCAGAGCCTGGAGCCTGCTTCGGATTCTGTGTCTTCCCGTCTCTCTCTACCCCTTCTCTGCTCATGCTCTGTCTCTGGCTCAAAAATAAACAAACATTTTTTAAAAAATTTTTTAATTAAAAAATTAAAAAAATTAAAAAAATAAAACAAAGTCTCATTTTGGCTTATTTCAACTTTATAATTTCCTTTTAAACACAGGAGTTACTTTATGGGGCGCCTGGGTGGCGCAGTCGGTTAAGCGTCCGACTTCAGCCAGGTCACGATCTCGCGGTCCGTGAGTTCGAGCCCCGCGTCGGGCTCCGGGCTGATGGCTCGGAGCCTGGAGCCTGTTTCCGATTCTGTGTCTCCCTCTCTCTCTGCCCCTCCCCCGTTCATGCTCTGTCTCTCTCTGTCCCCAAAATAAATAAACGTTGAAAAAAAAATTTAAAAAAAATAAACACAGGAGTTACTTTAAAAGAGGCTTTAAATTTTCCAGTGAGAAGATTTTTATTTTGCTACTTCTTGAGTTTTGTTTTGCATCTTAATTTCTAACTTTATTGCAGAGTGACAAAATAATCAGATTTGTGTGCTTTTTGGAATTTACTGGGATTCCCTTTGTGGTCAGATACATGACTAATTTGTAAAAGGGCCATGGGTGCCTGGAAGAAATGAGTCCTCGCTCCACCGGGGACAATGTGTTATTTACACATATTAGGTACATTTCAGAACTCTATTGTGCCTTGCACTGAAGCAAACGACTGTATACCTTTTTAGTGGACTGTAGCTTTTATCAATATGAACTAATCCATGTTTACTGTAATGCTTTCTATTTTTTTTTTTTTTAATTTTGGTAAAATGCACATAACATAAAGTTTGCCACTTTAACCATTTTTAAGTGTACAGTTCTATGGCCTTCAGTACATCACACTGTGGTGCAACCATCACTGCCTTCCGCCCACAGAGCTCTTCTCTGTAAAACTGAAACTCTACACATTAAGTAACAACTCGCCATTCCTCTTTCCTCCCTGCCCGCCCCAGCAATTGCCCCTCAACTTTCTGTCTCTGTGAACCCGATTATTCTACGATCCTCACGTAAGTGGAATCATACAATATTCATCCTTTTGTGACTGGTTTATTTCACCCACATAATGTCCTCAAGTTTCATCTGTGTTGTTGCAGGTGACAGAATTTCCTTCTTTTCAAGGCTTAATCACGTTCCGCTGTGTGTACAGACTACCTTGTGTTGTTTATCTTATCATCTGCTGATAGGCATTTGAGCTGCTTTCCTTTGAGCTATTTCCTATTGCCGTGAATAATGCTGCTATGAACATGGGTGTACAAATATCTCCTTGAGTCCCTGCTTTCAATTCTTTGGGGTGTGTACCTAGAGGTGGAATTGCCAGATCATATGGTAATTCTGTTTTTAGTTCTTTGAGAAAGCATCATCCTATTTTCCATAGTGGCTACACCATTTTCCATTCCCACTAACGGTGCACAGGAGCTCCAGTTTCTCCCCATCCTTGCTGACACTTGCTGGTTTCTATTTTGTGTGTTTTGTTTATAGTTGCCATCCTAATGGGTGTGATGTTTTTTAAATTATTGTTTTGGATTTTATAGCTATTATGTAACATGTGATACCTATTTAGGAGGTGTCTATTTCCCTCTACCTTTGTTTTCAAACTTTCTGCATAATTTTCTTTAGATATACTTTTTGGAAATAAGATGTAACATAATTTTTTTCTTTTTATTAACTTAAACTGAAAATATAGGTCTTGTAATGGCCTAATTTAACCTATTCGTGGGTACTCTGATTACTTATAAAACCAGACTTATCCTTGTCCTGCTGTTTTTATGTTCTCTATCATACTTTCTTCTCTTTTTTGTTTCCATCTTTTCTTCAGTTCAGTTTTTCTGTATTCTATTGTTTTTCCTTATTTGTATTTGTATTTTTAAATAATTTTTTATTATTCATTTTGAGAGAGAGAGAGAGAGAGAGAGAGAGGAGGGGAGGGGCAGAGAGAGAAGGAGAGAGAGAGGGAATCCCAAGCAGGTTCTGCACCATCAGCATGGAGACCAAAATGGGACTCAAACCCACAAACCATGAGATCATGACCTGAGCTGAAACCACGAATAGGACGTTTAACTGACTGAACCACCCAGGCGCCCCTCCATTGTTGTTCATATTGTGGGTTAGAAATTATACATTTTATTTCTACTTTTTTGGTGGTTACCATTAAATTTTTAAGACATACTTAAACATAATTTTCTAAAGTATTTTGAATAAATTCAGATCAGAAGTTCGCAAACTGTGGCCTGTGTGCCAAATCCAACCCACCTTTGTACCTCCTGCAGGCTAAGAATAATTTTTATGTTTTTAAGTAGCTGAAAAAAAAATCAAAAGAAGAAAAATATTTTGTGACACATGGAACTTCTATAATTCAAATTTCAGCATCCCTAAGTGAAGTTTTATTGGAACACAGCCACATTTTTTTGCTTACAAATTGTCTATAGCTACAATGGCAGAGCCTAAAATATTTGCAATTGGCCCTTTATTGAATACATTTGCTGATCTGTGGTGTAGATATATGTCTTCCCCCCAAAAAAGATAAGGATTAATACAGAGATTAGTGCTTCCTTCAAGTCTCCAAATCTTACTCCATGCCACCCCTATGTTGCATTTGGGATTTCAGTTCTAGAAACTGGAAACAACCCAAATGTCCATCAGTAGGTGAGTGGATAAGCAGATTGTGGTATACCAATACAATGGAATGCTACTCAGCAATAAAAGAAAAAAAGAATGAACGACTGAAACATACACATCTGAAAGTGTGTGATGCTAAGTGTAAGAAACTAAATGCAAAGGCTACATACTGTATGATAATATTTATGTGACATTCTAGAGAAGGCAAAACTATAATGATAGAAAGCAGATCTGTGCTTTCCAGGGGCCAAAAGTAGGGGAATGGTGATTGATTCCAAAGAAGCATAAAGAACATTTTGGGGTGATAGAAATATGTTTTATCATGATTGTGGTGGTGGTTACACAACTGTATACATTTGTCAAAATTCACCCAATTGTATACTTTAAATTGGTGAGTTTTATTGCCTATAAATTATACCTCAAAAGAGCTAATATAAAAAGCCTGTTCTGCACTTATTACCAGGGAAATACAAATCAAAACCACAAGGAGATACTTACCACCTCACATCTGTCAGAGTGGCTAAAATGAACAACTCAGGAAACAACAGATGTTGGCGAGGATATGGAGAAACGAGAACTCTCTTGCACTGCTGGTGGGAATGCAAACTGGTGCAGCCACTCTGGAAAATAGTGTGGAGGTTCCTAAAAAAATTAAAAATAGAATTACCCTATGACCCAGCAATAGCACTACGAGGAATGTATCCAAAGGATATAGGAATGCTGATTCATAGGGGACATGTAGCCCAAAATTTATAGCAGTTCTATCAACAATAGCCAAATTATGGAAAGAGCCCAAATGTCCATCAACTGATGAATGGATAAAGAAGATGTAGTAATGTATATATAATAGAATACTACTCAGCGATGAAAAAGAATGAAATCTTGCCATTTGCAACAATGTGGATGGAACTGGAGGGTATTATGCTAAGTGAGATAAGTCAGTCAGAGAAAGACAGATATCATATGTTTTCACTCATATGTGGAATTTGAGAAACTTAACAGAAGACCATGGGGGAAGAGAAGAGGAAATAAGTTACAACCAGAAAGGGAGGCAAACCATAACAGACTCTTAAATACACAGAACAAATTGAGGGTTGATGGGGGTTGAGGGTTGGGAGGGACAGGGAAAATGGGAGATAGGCATTAGGAGGGCACTTGTTGGGATGAGCACTGGGTGTTGTGTGTAAGGGATGAATCATGCGAATCTACTCCCGAAGCCAAGACTACACTGTATACACTGTATGTTAGCTAACTTGACAATAAATTATTTTAATTAATTAATTAATTAATTAACTTTATTTTTAAAAATTGGAAAAATAAATAAATAAAAAATAAAAAGCCTGTTCTGGGCAAAACTACCCTTTGATGGGGGAAAAAAAACCAATCTATGATGAGAAGGAGCATGTGGGAACTTTTTGAGGTGAGAGTAATGTTCTGTATCTTGATGGGGAGGGTTACATTACACAATTTAATGCATTTGCCAAAAATCAGTTATCGTATGCTTGAGATTTATGCATTTCATTATATGTAAATTCTACATCAAAGTAAATGTATTAAATATTGAACTGTAGTTAACAATATGCATGCTTGAACATTTAAGGGGAAGTATACAGATGTCTGTAAACTTACTTTGAAATGTATAAAAAATAAGATGGATAAATGAATGGCTATATGGATAGACACATAGTAAAGTATAATAAAGTATTAATGGTAGAATATAGATGGTGAGTGTTCTTGATAAAATATATGTACCTGTTCTGCCTTTTAAGACATTTATGTTGCATGTACAAGACATCTGGACCCAGTCTTAAATTATCTCAGGTATAAAGAAATAGTTTTAAAATATTTTCATCTACAGCACTAACTGTGCTCATCTTTCCTTCTTCAAAAGCCAGGGAAAAGACATGGTGGGACTTGTGTACCTGCCTAGTTTGAGCCAGCAGCTTACCTGGTCCTTCCTATTTTTGAGGCCCTGCCGTCCCTGTTGATATTCTGTAGGGTCCCTTCCTTTCTAAGCCTGAGAGGATTATAGGAGTCTAAGTAGTCTCCTGGGATCTGGTTTATTGCTGGAACCCAGAACTGGTTCTGGAACCTTACTGGGTGCCAAAGCCCTAATAGAAAAGTAGTAGAGTTCTGATATGTTAGCCCTGGAAGGGCCTTAGTCACCACTTCACAGTTATCTTTTCACTCATATGAGAAACTTAACAGAAGACCATGGAGGAAAGGAAGGGGAAAAAAATAGTTACAAACAGAGAGGGAGGGAGGCGAACCATAAGAGACTCTTAAATACAGAGAACAAACTGAGGGTTGATGGGGATTTGGGGGAGAGGGTAAAATGGGTGATGGGCACTGAGGAGGGCACTTGTTGGGATGAGCACTGGGTGTTGTATGTAAGCGACGAATCACGGGAATCTACCCCCAAAACCAAGAGCACATTTTACACACTGTATGTTACCCAATTTGACAATGAGTTATATTAAAAGAAAGAAAGAGAGAAAGAAAGGAAGAAAGAGAGAGAGAGAAAAGAAAAGAAAAGGAAAGAAAAGAAAAGAAAAGAAAAGAAAAGAAAAGAAAAGAAAAGAAAACAAGTGCAGAGAGGGGACTGACTTGCTTAAGCCCACACAGGGCTGTGGTAGCAGATGCCCCAAGCCTCCTTGCTCCCAGCCGTATTGGGGCCGCAGCCAATCTGATGGTTTCCTGAGAGGCACTGATGGGAGGAGGCCCATGATTTATGAGGTGGTAGCAGCCTTGCTGTGAGGAGGCCTGGGTTCAACCCCGGCTCTGCGAGCTTGGGCAGGTTACTTCATCTCTTAGCTCGACTTTCCTCATGGGTACCATAAGAATGATAGTATCTTCCTTCTGGAGTGTTGGAGGTTTAAATGGAACATTGTCTTTAGAGCAGTTAGCACAATGCCTGGACCCAGTAAGCGCTCATTCCACTGGAAGCAGTGTTATTACCGTTACTAGTAAGTGCGCCGTTATGTGAGTCTGTGAAACCAGATTTTGACTCCAGTGCTACACTTACTAGCTGTGACTGTAATCCTCACAACAATCCCCAAGGGAGTGGTCTTTTCCATATCTTACAAATAAGGAAATTGACATGCCTGTCCAACCTCAGGTCTTCGGATCTGGATCAAACACAAATATTGTTTTCTAATAATCCTCTTGGCAGGTATGTTCTCAGCAAAATGACCATTCAGCCATTCATCTGTCATTTTCTCAAACTCCTTCAGCTTAAGATGTTCAGGGTGCCAGGGGGCCATGTTCAGGGTAGCATGCCCTGAACCCCATCATATGCATCATCTGGGAGCTTGTCAGAAATGATGATTTTGCCCCCACCCCTACCCAGAGCTACTGAAACAGTGTATGGAGGTGGGGACCTAGGATCTGTTCCAGCAAGCTCTAGGAAGTAGAGAAGTGCTATTCTAAGGAACCAATAAGATGAGGATTAGTGGAGAGAGTGAACGATCAGGTTCAGGGGGGCGCATCTACAGCATGGAATGTTCGACCTACGAAGAGTAAACCTCCTACTAGCAATTCTGCTTTGTCTTTTTTGTGCTAACATTATGCTTGTCTCTTTCCTAGCCTTGAGCTGCATTGCAAAGGTCTCCATAGTTTCCAGGCCCCAGGAAAGGGAGCACAAAGGCAGAAGAACATTTACCTCTCCACGCTGTCACTGACTGATGTCTCATCTAGGACCTCCTCAAAGGTGCTTGCAGAGTCTCGCCCTGGGAGTTTTTCCTTTTCATTTCACTGGAGCTCATAAGGATTGAGTCATTTATGAGGATTCTGTCATACACTCAAAAGCCAGGGGGATGGTTTGTGAGGGTTTGTCTCCAACCATAGCCGTGAGCCACCATGGCTGAGACTGTGCTTGGAGGAACCAAATAAAGCTCCCTGACCCCACAGGAAGCTGCAAAATCAACCACCCATTTCCTCAACAACAACCACCTCCATATGCTGTGGTCTAAACACTCATCATGTATTATCAAAATGTACACCGGTAGAACTCTCAAAGCCAAGTCTAGTCCAGACAATGGCTTGCTGGAGGGAGGTGGGCTTAGGGGTGGGAAAGAGGCTTGGAGAGGCTTCTGACAACACATACTCCTGGCCAGACCCAGCTCCCCTCACTGCCCTCATCTCTGTTTTATTTACACCTTGTTATTACATCTCCTACTTCTTATCATTTCCAGTTCAGATGGCCTCCAACCTCCACCACCGGAGGCAGAAACTACCCACAGTCCTAAATGCAGCTGAAAAATCGCTTTTGGAGTTTGTGCATCTGGCAGTGAATATCTCACCTCTTAACCAGACTTGAGCCCTGGCAGGGAAAACCCCTCCCAATCTGGCTCCTTGCCCAGCAGGGTCCAGTGCCAAGGTGTGGTTGGCACTAGATTCAGTTATGTAATAGATCAGCAATAGAGTTGCACTTCATAATTGCCAAGGAGTTTCTGAACACACAGGTTGCAGGAGAAAAGAAGCAAGGTAGAGTTCTGTAGCTGAGCAGAGACAGAGCATGGGCTGGATATGGGGGCTGATGTTTCTCTGAGGACCAGATGCCCAAAGTCCTAAGGGCCGGAGGAATCTTTGCTGGGGGTCAGCAACAACAGCCACCAGCACATTCATTCCACCAGTGATGACTGGCACTGTTCCAGATGCTGGGGCTATAAAGATGAGCACCAGAGATGGTGGAATACAAGGTGCAGGGAGGGGGGCAGGAAAATTATCCTTCATAAAAGATTAATTCCAAGTATTCTTATACTGGAATACTTAGCCTTCTCATTTGCATGCTTGTTTCCTTCTTTCCTCCCCATCCCTTCCTTTGTCCCTCCCTCCCACCCTTCCTTCCTTCCTTCCTTCCTTCCTTTCTTCCTTTCTCTTTCTTTCTTTCTTTCTTTCCTTCTTTTTCTTTCTTTCTTTCTTTCTTTCTTTCTTTCTTTCTTTCTTTCTTCTTTCTTTCTTTCTCCTTCTTTTCTTCCTTCCTTCCTTTCCTTCCTTCCACCCTCCCTCCCTTCTTCTTCTTTCCTTCCTTCCTCTTCTAAAGTAATGGCAGCTGTCTGGGGAAGATGTCTTAGCCTGAATTGACCTCAATCAGTGCTAACTTGTATGTTTATAAAGGTCACCTGATGACACTGGTGGAAAAAATAGGCAAAGAAATTTAAACACAGAGTTAGTAAGTCTCCCTAGGGATATGACCTCACAACGAAAAGAATTGCATGTTTTTGTAAACAAGGACTTTAAAGGTCAGTTTAAAACACAAGCTCTGGAGATGACAAATATATACCTACTGGGTAAATGGAGGAGAAAGACTGGCCCAGTATTTTGTGGATGGGTAATTGTGGTTTGGGGTAAAATTTCCAAGGTCAGCATCACATGTGGGTTCAGAAAGTATTGTATCTTGAACCTCTTAGGTGAAGTGACAATGACATGGGAAGCTAAATTAGAGGGGTTACTTCCCCTGCAGCCTCTGAAGCGAGCCTGCCTTCTTCCTAGCTCATACTCAGGCCCTGGGGAGGGTCAGGATCGCATTTGCTCTGCATTGCTGCTTCCAAACCATTCTCCCTCCTTCCCTCCTAAAACACCAGTCGGCTGGCTTACTCTCCCTTGGAATCTCCTCAAACTATCCATGGATGCCCTCCTTGTTGCACCTGCTGACCCTTGGGCACTTCCTTTTGTTCCTTTTAAGGACTTTGGTTCACGCTCTCCAGCACTGTTTTATCTCCAGCTTTATCTCACGGTGATTTCAATATCCACATAGAAGATCCTCCCCAAGTCCCAGTGTCAGTCCACTTGGATTGCTATAACAGATTACCAGAGACTGGGCAGTTTATAAACAACAGAAATTTATTTCTCACAGTTCTAGAGGCTGGGAGGTCCAAGATCAAGGCAGATTGGGTGTCTAGTAATGACCTACTTCCTGGTTCATACACTGCTTTCTTCTCACCGTGTCCTTGCATGGCAGAGAGGGCAAGAGTCTCTCTGGAGTTTCTTTCATAAGGGCACTGATCCCATTCATGGGTGCCTCACTGTCATCTGATCACCTCCCAAAGGCCCCACTTCCAAACACCATCACATCAGGGAGTAGGATTCAACATACGGATTTGGAGGGGACACAAACATGTAGTGTGTAGCACCCAGCCTCCAATTCTACGACCTACACATGGAAACCAGTGACCTTGTCACCTCCACCTCAACCACTCACTTCCACAGACATACCCTGGAACCCATTACTACCACTGACTAGAGAGCCCTCCAGTGTCTCAGTTTCTAGTAACCCATGCTGCAGCCACTATGCCCTGTTTCTCCAGCTCACTCCTTCTCTTACACAGACTCCAGTAATTCTTCTTCCAATTGAGATATGCAATCTCTGCTCCAACCATGTTTTCACTAATAATTAGCCCCTTAAGTGCCTCATTTCCATCCTTTCCCAGCTTATATTTCACAGTTTACACTGTTATAGTTTACAGTTGCATATACCCCAACTCCCTCCATTGCATTTGGCTGAGAGAACTTCATCCATGGCTGACCTGTAAGGCCTAACCAATAACAAGATGGAGAAGCAAACAACAAATGTCTCTTCCTTTATCTCTCATCCAGCTTCTGACCTCACTCCACTTCTCTGCTGCCCCTTAGAACTCGTTAAGAGCTGTCCAGCTACTGTCATAATTCCTTTCTTCCCCTTCTCACTGCAACTCCCTCCCATTGACTTTTGTGACCTCTCTCCACTGAAATAGCTTGTGTCAAGACTCCTGAGGTCCTCTGGTTGCCAAATCTAATAGGCAAGTCTCAAACCTCATCTTACTAAACTCATCAGTAGCATCTTTGATGGAGCAGAACACTCTGTCTTCCTGACACATTCCTGGTTTGGATATGCACTCCCCTTGGATCTCCTCCTACCTCACTGGCCTCCTCTGCTCACATCCCTCTGACATTGATCATTGGGAGTTTCCCAAGGTTCAGGCTTTGCACCCTTCTTCTATCACTCTTTACTGACCTCACCCAGTCTCTAGGACTGAATGACTCCCAAAGTTAGATCTTCAGCCCAGATCTTGAACCTGAACTCCAAATTTCTATCTTTAACTTACAACATGACCTTTATACCTGGATGTCTAATGGGCATCCTAAACTTAACAACTTCTATCCCTTCGTTGTGTTCCTCCTGATCGTCATCTCAGAAAAGGACAACTTCTTCAACTGTTCAGGCAAAATAACCTGGGTGTCATCTTTGATTCCTTCCTTCCTCTAATGTCCTGTATACAATCAATTGATAGATCATGTTGGCTTACATTCAAAATACATCCAGGGTGGCTCAGTCGGTTGAGTGACCCAACTTCAGCTCAGGTCATGATCTCACGGTTCGTGGGTTCATGCCCCATGTCAGCCTCTGTGCTGACAGCTTGGAGCCTGGAGCCTGCCTCAGATTTTGTGTCTCCCCCTCTCTCTCTCTGCCCCTCTTCTGCTTGTGCGCACGCTCCTCTCTCTCTCAAAAATAAATTAATAAAACACTTTTTAAAAAAGTAAAAACAAAAACAAAAAACCCAAAATACATCCAGAACCCTGTGTTTCTTACCACTGCTGCTAATATGGACCAAGCCACTATCATCTCTCACCTGGATTATTCCAGTAGCCCCCTAACTGGTCTCTCTGCCTCTGCCCTCATCCTTGATATCTGTTCTCCATAAAGCAACCTGAGCAAACTTTCTAAAATTGAAGTAAAATAGATTTCAACCAACTTGTCAACTCTAAATGATTGATAACAGTTGCCTGAGGTGCCCTGTGGAGAACTCTTGGCTTATAGTAAAGAATGCCATGACTGTTTGGCAATGTGTGCCAAGGCCTAGGCAGAGGGAGCAGGATGTGAGGGCCACAGAGTAACATGGCCTGAGACAAGATTCCTCTCCCCAGTGGGCCTGCTTAGACTGGGTTCCCCAGAGACAAGCATCTGTGGGCAGGCACTTTACTCAAGAAGTGATCCCAGGAGTGGGGAGTGAGACAGAGAAAGGATAGAAAAGGGAAGGGAAGAAAGCCAAAGCAGAGTATCTTGATAAGTAGGTCACCTCTAAGAGTACCTGAGGCTCCGGTGCGGCACCTCTGGGAGAAGGTGGAGAACACATCTCAGAGTAGTCCGACCTGAGGGGAGAACAAATTCTCCAGTACACCCAAGGATGAAGCCCTGAGGTGGAGGTCACACTGCAGGCAGATGCCCTTGGCCCTTGTGGACAGGGTGCTGACAGAGTCTGCCCCAGTGCCCCATTCTGGGATGACTAGCCCTGCTCTGACAATGGAGCTCAACCCCAACAGCTTGCTCCTCCAGAACAGCAGGCCAGACCCAAAGTTAACTAGAGAGGCAGTGTGGCCCAGTGGGACAGATACAGGCTCTGGAGTCAGCCAAACGTGGGTCCAAATCCTGGCACAAGCTGTGACCTCAGATGAGTTACAGGACTTCTCAGCATTCTCATAATAACCTAGAAGTAACAGCTCCTGCCCATGGGGTGTTGTGAGGATCCCCTGAGGCTCCCCTCCCATATACGCCCCTGACACACAAGTCAGCATTTGCTACCCCCATTCCCAACTTGCCCCATAGCTGCCTCCACACACATAGAAAGCACAAACTGTCCAGAAGCTCGGCCCCTGTCTGGGCATAAGATTAGGTTCCAGATCTCTAACATCACAAGATGGCAGCCCACTGGGAGGGTAGGAAGAAGTTATTACAACTTTCTTTTATCCTCATTTTTAGTTATCCTTTTAAAAGTTCTGGTTTTGCTTTTGTTCTAGAACAGTCATAATAGAATTGTGTAAGTACATGATTTATGCGTAAATAAAGGTACAAATATTAGGGTGTGTGCTCAAAAATATCTCATGGGTATATAATCCAAATAGTTTGGAGATGACTACCATGGATCCTTCTTTCTTGTCCTGGATAACACACGTCTGGTCTCTGTCCTGCTCAGGCCTCTTCCCACAGCCTGCCCTGCCTTTAGTCTGACTCTTTCCTCCTAGAATTACATCTTGCAGTCAAACAGTCCCTGGTCTCGTAAGGTTCATAAAGGAAAGTGTCTCTTGTTACTTGTATGATCACCACAAGAGGCCCAACCTAACCCCTTTCCTAGACCTCTCACCACACCACCACCACTGTCCCTCACAGCTGTTGTTTCCCTAGTCAGGAACAATCAGTCTTCCTGTGGGCCGCAGACCATGATCAGTTTCTGTGTCAGTTGCCCTCAACTTGCCCACTTCCTGGGCCATCTCCCAGTGTTCCTGGTCCCCCACCCGTGCTCCATGACTTTGCAGTCCCTGGGCAGACCCTAAGTTCCCACCTCAGCTCCTTTCCTCAAGGTGTGCCTCTCCCCAGCCCCACAGATCTAAATTCCATCCAACTCCCAGGCCCAATGCAGCAGGCGTATGGAGCACTGGGCCACCAGGTGACATCTTCCAGTGCCTCCTAGAAACTGTACCTGCCTGGTCCCAGTGACACTTCTCAGGTGCTGCTTCGGGTCAGGGTCGGCTACATAATTTGTGGGCTCACTACAAAACAAAAATACAAGGCCCCTTGTTCAAAAAAGAAGAAAAATTGGGGCCCTTGTGTGGTTCGTTCAGTTAATCATCTGACTCTTGGTTTTGGCTCAGGTTATGATCTCATGGTTCGTGAATTTGAACCCCACATGAGGCCCTCAGCTCTCAGCGCAGAGCCCGCTTCAGATACTCTGTCTCTCTCTCTCTCTGCCCCTCCCCAGCTCACACACTCTCTCTCTCTGTCAAAAATAAATAAAAATTTAAAAATTAAAAAAAAAGAAAAGCTGCCATTAAATGTATGAAAATATAAAGCTTTTTCCTTTCTTCCGAAATCTCTCTCTTGACCTGTCATGGTATTGTTTTTGTTTCTATTTAGTGTTGTGCTCCCTCAGGCAAGGGGATGCGATGGCAGACCCTCAAAGGCACCAGGCCACCCTTTGCCCTCCACAACTCAGCGCTGACATATCAATGGCTGCTGGACTGGCATGGTGAGTCGGGCATCTCTGCCTCCTGAGGGGATTGCAAGCTGCACACTGGGATGCTCTAGGCACCTGGAGCAGGGCAGGGCAAGAGGTTTGTCTCTGCTGAATGGGCCACATTGCCAGCCCAGCACAGAGACAGCTGCCATCATGCCTTATCATGAGAGACAGCAGGGCCCACATGCCCAGACCCCTCCAGCCAGGGCAGGGAATGGCGGTGCCTGCTGGACACGGGCAGGGAGGGGAAACTGGGAGAGACTAGGACACTACGAGTGAGGGGACTGGGCAGCTAAGGCCACATCCCAAAGAGATGGCAGAAGATAGGACAGTGCATGGACCGAGGCCCCTGGCTACCAGCACATGCTTCATTGTCTTATTGGCCTTTACTTACATAATACAGACTCGAAGAGAAATTGATTAAAAACCTCATGCACCGCCACATTCATTACAGCATTATTTACAATAGCCAAAATATGGAAAGAAGCTAAGTATTAATCAATGGATGAAAGGATCAAGAACGTGTGGTGTATATATATACACAATAGAATATCATCCAGCTATAAAAAAGAAAGAATTCTTGCCATTTGTGACAACATGGATGGGTCTGGAGGCCATTATGCTAAGATAAATAAGTCAGAGAAAGACAAATACCGTATGATCTCATTTATCTGTGGAATCGAAAAATAACAACAACAGGGGCACCTGGGTGACTCAGTCAGTTAAGCTCCCGACTGTTGATTTTGGTTCAGGTCATGATCTCATGTTTTGTGAATTCAAGCCCTGCCTCACGCTTCATGCTGACAGGGCAGAGCCTGCTTGGGATTTTCTCTCTCACTCTCTCTCTGCCCCTCCCCAGCTCACACGTGCTCTCTCTTTCCAAAATAAATGAAAACATTAAAAAAAAAAACAAAACAAAACAGGGACGCCTGGGTGGTGCAGTGGGTAAAGCGTCTGACTCTTGATCTTGGCCCGGATCATGATCTCACAGTTCGTGAGTTCGAGTCCCACATGGGGCTCTGCACTGATGGTGCAGTCTGCTTGGGATTCTGTCTCTCCCTCTCTCTGCCCCTCTCCTGCTTGTGCTCTCTCTGTGTCTCTCAAAATAGATAAATAAACTTAATTTAAAAAATTAAAAAACAAAAAACAAAACTAAATGAAAATAAACTTAAAAAAAACAAAAAACTTCAAGACAATGTACACAGAGCATGAAGCCCACAGGGCCAATGGGACTGCACTGATCTCATGCCCAAGGATACAGCCCTGCTGGTATACGAGATGCCTTGAGGTGACAGGTGGATGGGCCTTTAAAACATTTTAATAGTTTATTTTAATGTGTATTAGAAAAAAATCATGACTATCACAATCTATAATTTCACAGCGATACTGTCTTAGTTTGAGCTGTTATAACAAAACATTGTAAACTGGATGGCTTATTAGCAACATAAATTTATCTCTCACAGTTCTGGAGGCTAGAAGTCTGAGGTCAAGGTGCCGGCATAGCCAGGCTGTGGTGAGAAACCACTTCCTGGGTGCAGACTGCCCACTTCTCATTGTACGCTCTTTTTTTTTTTAATGTTTATGTATTTTTGAGAGAGAGAGAGAGAGAGAGAGCATTAGCAGAGGAGGGGCAGAGAAAGGGAGACACAGAATCCGAAGCAGGCTCCAGGCTCTGCACTGTCAGCACAGAGCCCGATGCAGGGCTCCAACCCACGAACCCATGAGATCATGACCTGAGCCAAATTTGGACACTTAACTGACTGAGCCACCCAGGTGCCCCTCATGGTATGCTCTTGTGGTGAAAAGAGAGAAGAGAGCTCCCTGGGAATCCCTTTTATGGGAGCACTAATCCCATTCCTGAGAGGTCCATTCTCATGACCTGATCACCTCCCAAAGGCCCCACCTCCTCATACCATCACTTGGGGGTCAGGTTTCAACCTAGGAATTTGGGAGGGACACACGCACTCAGTCCATAATAGATACATAGACTCTCTTAGAAACAAATTTATGGAAGGAAAAAAAATCAGTTGCTCTAAAGAAAAAAAAATATTTTAAAATATTTATTTTTGAGAGAGAGAGAGAGAGAGAGAGCACACGTGCACAAGTGGGGGAGGGGCAGAGAGAGAGGAAGGCATAGAATCTGAAACAGGCTCCAGGCTCCGAGCTGTCAGCACAGAGCTCGATGTGGGGCTCAAATCCACGAACTGTGAGATCATGATCTGAGCCTAAACTGGACACTTAACCAACTGAGCCACCCAGGAGCCCCTAAAGAAAAATGTTAAGTGAACAATCGCACAAATGGTACTCAGATATGGCAAAAAAGAAGACATTCCTCAGAATTTGAGAAATACCACACCAGACTGTGAGTTCGTTACAGTCACCTATAGCTTGTCTACAAATCCCTCTACTTGCTCCTTGGCCTCCCCTCACCCCTCCTTGAGGGGGGGCAGCCAATGCTGACTGAATGAATAAGGAAATCGACCAATGAAAACCTGGGACACCTGGAACCTGAGACTCTCTTTTGCAAATTTCGTTTGTAGGACTTTTTCTGATTAATCGACTCATTCAGGATTCATTTCTACACATTTCAGAAGAAAACTGCTAAAGAAATCAATTCCTTTAAAATATACAGAGCTTATTTTGGAATAAACTGCCTGACCCTCTTTTTCAGGGCCTCTCCCTGACCACCAAGTTCAGAAACTCACCGGGTGATGCTCACAGCAGGATGCAAAGTGTCCTCCCATCCAGCGTGGCTCCCAGTTAGCCTGGAGGCTGTGTCCTGCAGGTGGTCTGAGATGACACTTTGTGACATGTATTTCCCCAATTGTTCACCTTGTAGGGAGATCATGACTCAAAGAGACTAGCTGATACTCTTGGAGGGTCCTGAACGAACAAGCGACCACAGGTTTTTCATCAAAAAGTAGCCAGCCCCTTAGAGAAATGGCTTCCAGTTTCATCTTTCCATCACATTTCACCTTATTAAACAGAGCGACACAATTTTGAAAAGAACAAAGACTGTAATGTTACCCATGACAAACATGTTGGAAGCAAATTTCACTAAAATGGAGGAAAAGGAGAAACTCAGATTTGATGGTTATAGGCCAAAACCACCACCTGGACTCTCACTGGTGTGTTTGTCAGGTGGCCTTTGTTTCTCAAATAACCATTCCTATACATTTATACGGGTTGTTCACAATCAATATATTTTTTTAAGTTTTTAGTTATTTATTTTGAGAGAGATAGAAGGAGGGGCAGAGAGAGAGGGAGAGAGACAGAATCCCAAGCAAGCTCCTTACTGCCAGCGCTGAGCCCAATGTAGGGCTCGAACCCACAAACCATGAGACCGTGACCTGAGCCAAAACCGAGATTCAGACGCCCCACCGGCTGAGCCACTCAGGTGACCCAGCTGTTGATATTTAATGAATGACAAAAAAGAAGGTTCATGGCATGATACTTTTCTAACTACTGGAACCTATCACCAGTGTTTTCTTTCGTTATTTATGAGCCACTTTATTTTGAAGTTTTGAGGTAAGTATTTTGAATGAGCTGACACACTTCAGGACTTACCCATCACGTAAATTGAGGATTTATATGAGGGTGTACATGCTCAATGAAAAAACTCAAGCATTACAGATATGGGTGACTTAGAAAGTGAGAGTTCCCCTATAGTTATGCTTTCTGTATATAATCAGTGTTTCTAGTCCTTGGTACACTCCTCCAGATTTTGTCTGTGCTTGTGTGTACACACACACCCACACCCACACCCCCCCCCCCCCACACACACAATGCAGGATGCTATTACTTTTTGTGCTGTCTAAAAGTTCCTCTTTCACTTGACTCTGCCTTAGACATCTTTTCACATCAGTTCATCAAGATCTGCCACGTGCAATCATGACTCATCAAACGTGTATTTACGGTCAGACTCAATAGAGCACCATGATTCCTAAGATCTGCTGAACTTGACTTTTTCCCCATCACCACAGGCCAGAAGGGATGACATTCACCAACTCTTGGGAAATGTGTGACTCTTTTCTGAGACCATCCTGTGCTCACCACTCTCAACCCACAACTTGTCTTGCACAGCAGAGCCGTTGGGGATCCCCACCGTCCTGGCCAGGCCCACCCACTTGGCCCAGAAGGTGATTCCCCAGGGAGAAATAGTTTATTATCAACTGAACACTAACCTCAGAGGAAAAGTCTGAGTTCCAGGGAAGAAATTCATTTACTGCAAAGTATGCAAAGAAAAACTGCATAATCAAAATGAATACATGTTTAATTAAATGCCTTCAAAGCGACCCATTATGTCAACTTCATTAATTGGTAAATTTAGTATTTATAATAATTTCATTACATTTGAAAAATGAATTGGAAGTAACATTTGCCCATTTGCAATAATTCTTGAGGAAAGCATGGAGACTGCTAAGAAATAACATGTGTTCCTCATATCCTTATTTTGAAAAGCGATATTATCAAAGGGGGGCCTGGCTGGCTCAGTCGATAGAGATGCAACTCTTGATCTTGGGGTCGTGAGTTTAAGCCCCATGCTGGGTATACAGATTACTTAAAAAAAAAAAAAAAAGACCTGATTAAAAGCAAAATTGTTAAAACCATCTAAAAATATTTTGTAATAAAAATATATGTGCACGAATATACGTGAGTATGTATCTATGTGTTTGCATATATACATAAATATATAACAGTCACTGAGGGCCGTGCTTAACGTTTCTGATGCACTGTGAGGCCAGAGTCTTTAAGAGTAAGAAGGTCCAGCACTGCACAAGACCCCAAGTAGCTGTGCGCTCAGCCAGGACCCCCTTCTGTAAGCATGAGATAGGAGTCATGCTGAGCCAAAAGGAAGTTCTTCTTGAAGAATAATTTCTAAAATTAGTCCCTAGCATGAGGGCAGGATATTAGTGGTCTGGGAACTGGGAGAATCAGAGGCAGAATTTAGAGAGCTGACAAGGGGAAACCCACCGCCTAACAGGTGTCTTCAAGGCTCCCCTGGCTTTCTAGAAAAACATAAAATTCTATCATTAGAGCCAATGCCTTTATTGGCCTAGATCCCCTACTGAAGTGCTTTTTCTCTTCCTTAAAAACAAAGAGAATAACAAAAGTGTAACATATATGATAAAGAGCACACATCTTAAGAGTATGGCCTAGGGCGCCTGGTGGCTCAGTAGATTAAGCTTCTGACTCTTGATTTCAGCTCAGGTCATGATGTTGCAGTTTGTGGGTTTGAGCCCCACATTGGTCTCCAAGCTGACAGTGCAGAGCCTGTTTGGGATTCTGTCTCTACCCCCGCCCCCATCTCTGCCCCTCCCTTGTGCTCTCTCTCCCTCAAAATAAATAAATATTCTTTAAAAATATATTTTAAAAAAAGAGTATGGCCTAATGATTTTTTACATATATAACCTCCAGGTTAGCACCATTCAGATCAGTGCATGGAATATTTCCATCACCCCCGAAGGCTCCCTCTGCTTCCTCCCAGGTAAAATCCTCCTCTGAGGCAACCATCATTCAGATTTTGGTCACCATACATTAGTTTTGCCTGTTTTTGAACTTCATCTAAGTGGAATCATACAGGATGTACTCTTTTGTGTCTAGTGTCTTTTTCAATATTGCATCTGTGAGATTTATCCCTGTTGCTAAGAGTAAAAATAGCTCTTTAGGGTGTTAGTAACGATGGATTTGCATATGGCCAGAGATGTCTATTATTGCTGGTCCCACAGTCCTTTTCTGTACCAGGCAATCACCATCTCTCACCTTCTTCCCTCACAACACACAGCTGTATAAATGGACAAATAAACGTCGCAATTTTTTACCAGTTCAATGGGATTCCCCACACCCCAGGTATAAAAGTTACATATGTGAACAAGAAGGAGAAGAAAGAAGAAGAGGGGAATGGGGAGGAGAAGGAGAAGGAGAAGAAGAAGGAGAGGAGGGGAAGGAGAAGGGGAAGGAGGAGAAAGAGAAGGAAAAGGAGGAGAAGGAGAAGGAGGAGGAAGGGGAGGGGGGAAAGGGGGAGAGGAAGGGACACAGGGAGGGGGAAGGGGAGAAGAAGAAGAAGAAGAAGAAAAGGAAGAGGAGGAGGGGGAGGTGAAGGGGGAGACAGAGAGGGAGAAGGACAGAAGGAAGGAAGAAGGAAGGAAGGAAGGGAGGCATGGAGGAAGAAATTCTAGCTTTGAGAATGTTACCTGACTCACCCAAACACAGCCAGTCCCTGGGCTGGTCAGTGGCCTTTGATCCATGTAGCCTGGCTGAGAAAAATGATTTGGCTCAGACACGTTCTCCCTGTCAGTGTTAGAACTCAGAGGGAAGTTGCCTTTGGTAGAGACATTGGTCCCACTTGGACTGTGGGTGGTGCCGCCGCGACTCTCCTCTGGGACTGCAGGGCCTACTCCCCAGCTCCACCCTTCTTCTCATCCCACCTAAGGACAACTCCGAGGCCAGCACAGCTCCAGAGCTCCACGTGAGGTCGGCCGACTGACCGCCCAGTTGAGGCTGTGCCGCTGGCCAATTGCTCCCACTGTCCACTCCCCCTTGTCTCTTCACCGCCACACCCCACGGACATTCACCCCAGGACACATCATAAACTTTCTGCTCACTAATCACTTCAGAGTCTGTGTCCCAGGGGACCAACCTGCCACAAGGTAGACAGAAGGGATGATGTGTGGAATCAGGCATGTCTGGCACGGGTCCTTCTCTCCTGCCCTGGCTGGATCCTGCGTCTTCATATCCACATTGCCGGATTTCTGTCCTCCTGGAGAATTGTTCACCTGGCACTCCGTGTCTCCAAAGGAAAAAAGGTAAGTTTTGCAGAAAGGAAAGGCCAGATCTAGTATCGCCTAGCTGAGCCTTAGTTTCTTCATCTGCAAAATGGGCCTTTGCCAGGGCCACTCCAGCCCCTGTGTCTTTCTGCTAGCCTCCATTTCCCTCCACAGCCCCCACTTCCACCACCCCTTAGTGGGTCTTCTCCCCCACCCCAGTCCAACCTCCACACTTCACCCAGAGCATTCGCCAGTGCCCTGGGGGTGATACAGCAGGGCACAGACTTCATATAGGGTTGATGTTTTACTGAGGAAAACAGGATCAACAACAGGTTTCACAATTAGCCATTTTGTGAGTGTGAGATCATTGTTGCTATTTGGAGCACTTTAGCAGGGTGGGCTTTCTGAAGCCCCATTTTTATGTTTTAAGTTCATTTATTTTTGAAAGAGAGAGAGTGTGAGCAAGGGAGGGGCAGAGAGAAAGAGGGAGAGAGAGAATCCCAAGTGGGTCCCATGCTGTCAATACACAGAGCCTGATGCAGGGCTCGATCTCGTGAACCATGAGATCATGACCTGAGCCGAAACCAAGAGTCAGACGCCTACCCGACTGAGCCACTACAGGTGCCCCTCTGAAGCCCCACTTTAATTAAATAGTGCTCCCTCTGCCCCAGTAAAACCTCAAGAGGTCTACACCACTAGACTCTAGATCTGTAAGCCTCATCCAGGGTCCTGTCATCCGTCAGAACCTCATCTCCTATTACATGGTACCAGGCCCCCAGCCCCACGACTCCCTAGACATTCCTACCTCTGTGCCTTTGCCCGTGCTGACCCTGCCTGCTGAGGTGTGGCTCATACAGCAGCTCTTCTACAAAGCCTTCCGAGAACCCCCAGGTCAGAAGCATTTTGTTGGTACACGGATGGTAACGTTTGCCATTAGTTTACTTGTGTTAAGGGTTAACTAGGTTAACTAGCCACAACGCTCGTTAAAAAACAAAAACAAAAGAGTTGCATGTCATCATGACTTGATAATTTATAAAGTGGCTCCCATTTTTCCAAACTTAGCACTAAAACTCACCATTCCTACAGATGAGTCAGGGAAGGGGAGAGTTAATTTATTGGCTTAGGTTTGGGAAAATGCACAAAAGGGGTATGTCCCCTGCCTGTCCCCATGCCCTAGATGAACAACTCCTGAAGAATGAAGGTCTAGGGCGCCTGGGTGGCGCAGTCGGTTAGGCGTCCGACTTCAGCCAGGTCACGATCTCGCGGTCCGTGAGCTCGAGCCCCGCGTCAGGCTGTGGGCTGATGGCTCAGAGCCTGGAGCCTGTTTCCGATTCTGTGTCTCCCTCTCTCTCTGCCCCTCCCCTGTTCATGCTCTGTCTCTCTCTGTCCCAAAAATAAATAAAAAAAAATGTAGAAAAAAAAATTAAAAAAAAAAAAAAGAATGAAGGTCTAAGTGGGGACCTCATATGAGGTCCAGCCAGAAAAGCCCCAAGGCGCTACCCTTTCCTGGAGGGGAGGAGGAGGGCGAGTGGGCTTGCGAGGTCCCTGGAGACTGTCCCATAGCACAGTGCTAGTGGGTATTGGCAGGGCCAGAGGGGATGGTTCCCCCACCCCCTGTGGGGGAGGCTGGGACTCAGGGACTCCCACACACTGTCTCAACTGACACTTGTAGCCAAGTCAGTGTCTGGGTGCCATGGAAACCTCTCTTGAGAGCAGAGACCGAAGCAACAGTGCAGGCCACCCACACTAAGCCCATTGTCCCCTGAGCCAGCCCCTTCATGAGAGGCCCCTTATCAGCCCTTCCTAGGCCTGCAGCTCCCTGGCTCTCCACCCACCAGCTGCACCAGCCTTCCACTCTTGCTGGCCCAGCCTGGGGAACCATTGGGGGGGGGGGGGTGGGCTCACCTGCTTCAGGACCCACCACCCTCCCTGTCCGCCCTACTGCCGGGGAAATCAAAGGCAGCCCAGTAGCAAGGCCAGAGAGCTCAGTTTTCAGCCACCTTGAGCCCTGGGAACAGAGGTCACCAGGCAGAGAGAAGCCCCGGAGGCAGTCAGCTCACAGGACCACGGCCGCTTCTCTTTCGAAGTTAAAATCTGTTGTCTGGTTGGCGCGGCCTTATGCCCATGCCATCTGCCATGTCTCCTGGCCCAGAGGAGAAGGCCA
This sequence comes from Prionailurus viverrinus, assembly GCF_022837055.1. NCBI lineage: Eukaryota > Metazoa > Chordata > Mammalia > Carnivora > Felidae > Prionailurus > Prionailurus viverrinus. Next base: position 101,156,392 of record NC_062563.1, read on the forward strand.
GGTTCTGGGAAATGGCACTGGAACTGGCCTTAGGGCCCTAGAATAAACCCATCTGGGCCACCCAGTCCCTGGTTTTGCTGCAGGCCCCACCCATTCTTTTCTCCTCTTCCAAGTCCTGGAAGCTTCCCCGGAAGCCAAGCCGCTCTCCAGTGTCCCCCCTCCCGCAACCTCCCTCTCATGTCTCCTGGAGCCAAGGCCTCGTTGCACAAATCCTGTTGCCAAGTAACATCAGAACACGAAAGGGACCGAAGGGGTAGAGGAATCTGAGCCTGGTGCCCCTCCCCATCCCCATCTCCATTTACAATTTCACAGAGCAGGAGCTGAGGCCGAGGCAGGGAAGGGCTGCCGGAGGTCACAGGCTCAGCCCAGAGCTGGGAGCCTGCCTCTTCACATGGGCTGCTTCACCCTGCTTTGAGCCCAGACTTGATAATCACAGGCCAGGAGTCCCACAGATCCCAGGAGCAGCAGCGACTCACAGGGATTGGAAACCCCCAGCCCAACCCAAAGCAAAGGAGAGGTGCCAACTACTGGAAGGAAGGGCTTGTGATCACAGCGCTGCCTCCCGCAAGCAGTCACCTGCGTGCCCCCAGAGCACTCCCTGTAGAGACACCAGTGTGGCTAACAAGCGCACCTGCCTTGAAGCAAAGCACCCGGAGCCCCTCAGGCTCCCTCAGGGAGGGACTGGTCTGGACAGGCGCCTGAGAGGAGCCTGGGCTTTGGACCCAGAGCTGTGGGGGAGGGCTCCAATCCCAGCTGGGGGATTTGGGACGAGTTATATAACCTCTTTTAGCCTCGGCTTCACCATCTGTAAAAAGCGCAATAGAAATTTCTACACACCTTACTGGGATGTTGTAAGGACTCGACAAGACAATAACTAGAAAGTATTTAGCAGAACGCTTAGAGAGCACTCAATAAACAGATCATGTTGATAGATGATAGATCATGTTGCTATTTTTATGACAACCTTTTATCCCCAGAATTCTGGATACCACATGAGGTGCAGGGGGTAAAGGAGTTATAGGGGGAGAAAGGGAGAGAGCTCCTCTCTGCAGCAGGACGCGCCCCTCCTCCCCCCCACCCCCCCCAACTACTGAGGGAGTCCCAGAGGCAGGAAAAGGGCAGAACTGCAGGCAGCATGTGCCCCCAGCAAGGGCCCCCGCCCCTAACATTCCTGTTGGGACTTAACAGGGGGTGGCCAGTTAGTTCCTGGAATGTCCAAGAAAAACAAACTGGTTATTCTGAGTGAAATTGCAGCCTGGCTAAGGCAGGCTCAGTCTGCTTTAAATTAAACACAGCGTTTCTGAGATTCTTTTCATCTCCTGGCCACTGTCGGTTAGTGGAGACATTACCTCACCTCACCTTCCTGCTTTGAGGTGGGGAAGCTAACAGGGTGTGCGCCTGGGGATGGGATGAGATGGGCTCTCCGGGGAGCCCGAGAGCCCCACCCTGGGCTCCTAGGGGTGGCCAGCGGTGAGCAGGCCCTCCTCTGACAACTCAGTCTACCTCTGGGGCTAGGGTACTTACTGGGTATTTGGGGATACAGGGTGGAGGGTTGTTCCCATGGGCAGTCAACTCAGTCCTTGGTATTTAGCTAAGGAATTCCAGCTTTTGCAAATACATTGCTCTTCTAGGAGTTCTTGGAAAAAACACAAAACAAAACAAAACTTGGCTGTAGTTTTACAAATCCAGAGTTGGTCCCTTCCTTGACCCTGTCAAACATTTCTGTGCTGGGTGGCCATGCCTGCCAGCTCCTCAGCAGGACCCCGAAAGCCTTAGCTAGCAAGCTGAGACAGCAAGTCGTTTCCCCACAGGGGTGACCTGGTCAAGGGTGGGGTTCTCTTCTGGTTTTGGAAATTGCTTTCAGCCAGCTTTGTCAGCTTGTGGAGTCCTAGAAAATTCTGAAGTGTTGGAGTCAGGCCAAGCCAAGAGTGAGTGAGTCCCAGCTTCCTCAGTGAAGATTATCTAATCTCACCGGGACCTTCAATATCCTCATCTTTAAAATGGGGGTGAAGGTGCCCACCTTTCAGGGTTGTTATGGGGATTAAATGAAATTCGGTGTGCTCAAAGTTCTTTTGTTTCAAATGAAGTATACCCAAAGTTCTTTGGTTGTCAAATTGAAAATTTCCTCATGCTGTCTTACGTAAAAGGGCAATGTTTTGTGTGGAATCAAGGGACTTTCACAAAAACAGGTCACCAGGCCTTTCCAGAGAACTGGAACCAGGAACCTGAAGGGGGATTTGCAGTTTCTCTCCCGCTCTGCTCTGTCTCCACTGGCCCTGGGCTTCCTGCTACTTTCCGGACCTGGAGGCCAGCCTCCTGTCCCTGTGGACCAGCTTTCTCTTTCCCGTTTACTCAAAGCCCTGCCTTAGGTTGACATCATTTCCTCATGCTAGGTCCACAGTTGGCGCCATTTTCTAGTGTGTGGCTTTATCCTGTGTATGAAATACTTGCGTGCTGGATGTTCTGTTGGTCTCTCCAGTTCTGCTCCTCTTTCTCCTCCACCATGCCCTGTCCCTGGGGCCAAGCTGTATAAACTATGCCAATGGAGCTTCCTCGCCTTCTCAGTTCTGGTCGACCTGAGGCCACAGTGGACGCCAGCAGGAAACAGGAGGGCAGGAGGAAAGAGCGGCAGGGTGTTTATTATTCTAGTTCCTTGCCCGTGGGGGATGGGTGGGCCGTGGTGTGGCTGGTTGTTTCCTGCAGGAAGGCCACAGCAACCCCCTCCTTCATCTACAGCCCTCGTTGGGTTCTTATAATCACTTCCTCTCTTGTGTTTTCAAGCTTCCTGAGCTGATGGCACTGCACAGTTAGGTCCTGGAGGTGCTGCACCATTCCCTTGCCTGATGCCTTCCATCCTGCCCACATCTTTATAAACAGTCCATTCATTATATTCTCTCCAGTAACAGAGCAGTAAGGCAACACTGAAATGCCATCTCTCTCCTGCTGGGACTCATGACACAGTAAGATCAAGGGGGAAAAGACGGCTTTGTCTCCTTGTCCCCACCCCCCACTCTGGCTCCTGCAGAAAACGGTTGAAGAACTAGAAGCTCTTTGAGATAAGCATTATAAATTTGAGGCCCAGAACTGAGAAGACAGCCAGAATTCTGCTAGAAGTAAAAAGGAATGCATGTGCAATGAGAAGAGATACTTGTCTTGCAAGAAACTCTCCATTTTCCTGGGAGGATGGGACCCACATAAAAGTGTTAGTTAGAAATTTGCTGCCAAATCAGTTAGGGCCTCTCTCTTTCCTAGGACACAAATGCCTAAAAGTAAGCTTCACACAGGTTGTGGACACAGCATATTTTTATATTGTCAACTCCTCTGTATTTTTCACTCCCAAATTTGTTGGATTGGTCACGAGAATCTGTCTTTTCCTTTCCTTTTCCAGTTTGGCTTATGCACATCCCACTTTGGGCTTTGACCATGAGGTCTTAGCCTAGGACAGACTTCCCAGTCTCTGGTCTCTCTAGCCTAGTCTTTTCTGCAGCTCCCTATCAAATTTCCGGGAAGTTTTCCCTGAAAGAGAGTATTTTACGCAAAGACCTGAGAAATGAGCAGAAATCACCCAGGTGAAGAGCTGGGGAAAAGGAAATTACACTGGCCAAGCCTAGAGGTAAGAAAGAGGTTGGAACTACAGGCACAATGAAGTTAGTATGGCCAAAGGAGGGCACGGTGAGGACTATGATATGAATCAGGTCAGAGTGGGAGAGACGTAGAGGTCAGATCGTGCAGAGAGCCCACTGTGGACGGCACATAGTGGGCAGCAGTGGAGATACAAAGACTCAATTTTACCGTGCAATAAATATTCAACAACTTTGCTGGGGAGGAAGGAGCCTCGTAGAGAGTGAACCACCTAGGATTCTCCTCATGGAACTAGGGCTGGTCAAAGGGTGGGAGTAGAGACTGGCTACTTCCCAGGGTACTTCAGAGAGCACTGGGCTCAGAGCATAGGCAGAGCCAGGGACACCCTCACCTCTCTGTGACTCCACTCCCGGGGCTCAATGGCCTTTTTGGCTGGACTAGTGGGGCCTCCAGGAAGACGGAGAGGAAATGGAAAGGCCAGTGCCCTTCAGATGGTTCTCCTGGGAAGGCTTGCCAGAGTCCTGGGAAATGATCACAGGCATTATCCAACCTTGGGAAACTCTGTGGAGGCGAGGCCAGGTTGAGTGCTGAGCCCTGGGCCCCTTGGGTCCTTTCTCTCTCAGCAGTTACTATGTGAGACAGTGTCCACGGCCGAGGAGACAGAACCCCAAGTGAACCAGCAGCAGGAAGTCCTTGCTCTGTTCTCCAGGTTGCAAGCCCCAGAGTGCAGGCTCTTGGTGCCATCTCTGCTGTCCTGTGTAACCCAAACGACCCCTCCCAGGCTGGTCTCCTTCCCTCTGCCCCCTGCTCCCTCCCTCCACTGCAGGCGAACAGGGGGATACCCAGCCACACGGCCCTAGGCCTGCTCACCCGCCCTCCCTGTCCAGCAGACTGGACACGGCCTCCACTCCTCCCAACACACAGCTGGTCCCAAGCATCCTGCCACTGATATGGGCCACGAGCTCCTTAAAGCAGGATCACATCTCACACAGGTAGGCACTGCACTGGCTGAGAATGAGTGCCCGGTGGGGGAGGCTACAGCAGGCCCAGAGCAGGAGGGGGGCCAGGGCAGGATGTCCATCTACAGTGCTCTACAAGAGGTTCGGCCACAGGGCACATGGCTGGGTTGGCAGAGACAGACCCAATGGCTGGTCGAGGCAGTGTGGCTGAGCGCGAGAGCAGGGGAAGAAGCGGGCCCAGGTATATACATTTAGACACACACTCATCTTCATGAGCTGCATTCCAACAGGAGCACTTGAGACATAAGTACATTTCCCCTTTAATCACGACACCTCTCTCCCCATCACACACGCCCGCGCCTGCTTGTGACTCCTGCATCACAGCACCAGTTAACATGTGTCCCATAGGAAGGCAGGCGAGGCCCTCCCTTGTTACGAGGCTGAGTGACCACAGAATCAATTTGCTTCTCAAAGTGACAGCGGCCAGAGGGTGGGGGTGCAGCACTGGGGTGAATGGGGGTGCAGGGGCAGAAGGAAGTGAGAAGGGCAAAGGTCTCAGTGGCTCTGGGAGACAATGTCAGCAAAAGTCACCTGTGATCCTGACAGACATCCGTCGAGGCATCCAATTGCAGCATCTCCAACCCAGGGTGAGGGGAGAGAAGGGCGAACACCTTAAAGATTTCCAACCACCTGCCCGTTCGGCTTTACCTCACAGCCTCTGTGAAGCTTCAGTGAAACCGTCCATTTGCAATGTGCTTTGAGACCATTACTCACTTGTTGATTCATTCATTGAAAATGTGTCAGGGGCCTGGTATGTGTCAGAGATTGTGCTGGGGCCAAAAGAGAGGCTAGCAAAGATGAGCACATAAAACAAGGGAAGAAAACATATGGTATGTAAGCCACCCCAATATCTCCTGCCAAGTCCAAGGCAGACATCATGAATCAAGCATAGTGGTTTTTTTTTTTTTATCATGGAGTCCAGAAAGGACCTCAGACTTCTTATCAACACCTTTCTCCAGGCAGCCACTCCTAGTTGGATCCTATGGACCAAATGTTTGTGTTCCCCCCCTACCCACAAAATTCATATATTAAAGCCCTAACCTCCAAATGTGGTTGTATTTGAAGATGGGCCTCTAACAAAGGAACTGGTGGGACCCTGATCAAATGGGATTAGGTCCTTCCGAGTATGGACCTCAGAGAGCTGGCCCTCTCGTTCCTCAGGCACACACATCATGTAAGCACATGGCAAGGTGGCAGCCACCTACAAGCCAAGATAAGAAGTCTCAGAATGAAACCTCCCTTGCCAGCACCTTGATCTTGGACTTCTGGCCTTCAGACTGTGAGAAATAAATTGGTATTTAAACCATCCAGTCTGTGGGATTCTGTTAGAGTAACCGAAGCAGACTAAGACTTTGAATTAACATGAAGGATGAAGTTTGTCGGCCCTGGGGCAAATGCACGGAGGTGTTAACAGGCATAGCTTGCATCAGAAACAGGGAGCAGCATGATATGTCCAGGGCCCTGGTATTTAGAGAGGGGAGTGGACAGAGATGGGATTAGAGAGTAAGGCAGACACTGGATCACATATGGATGTGTAGGCCATGTCAGGGCCTTGTGAGTTAGTCTAACAGCACTGGGGAATGCCCTTCAGATCTGTGTTTAGAAAGATCGATCTGACAGCTACAGTCAGGCTTGTGTGGGGCAGGCACGGTGGCGAGGTAGGAGATCAGTGGGTGTCTTCTCCATACATCAATCCTGGGGTGGATGTGCGCCCTGTGAGGGGAATGGCCTGGCTGCAGGTAAGAGGAAAAGGTGAGGTGATTTCCTGATTTCTGGCCTGGACAGTGGGATGGATGGTCCTCGCTTTGACAGGAACGTGATCTCCTGTAGGGAGAGCAATTTCTCAGCCTGTACAGACGTTAGGTTCCAAGCCCGGGAGAAGTCCTGAAGCTCAAGTCAGGCCCATTCTATTGGTCAGAGTGAGGCACCAGCCAGCCCAGATTCCATGTGGCTGGGGACTACATGAATATAGGGAAGCATGAGTCACTGGGACCACTTTGTCATGCAAGTAACAGGCAAGAAGCAAAGGGAAGAGCAAGGCCCAAAGCCAGATAGATGCACTTGTCACTTGAGCCTTTCACCTCTGATGAGTTTCTCTGCAGCCCGGGGAGTTCCTCTGAGCCAGAGATAGAACTGGGTCATGTGACTCCCCTTAGCTTCAAGGAATTCTGGGAACCTGAATATTTTAACGAGCACATTGCAATCTCCTACAAAACCTGATAAGGAAGAAGGGGAGAATGGCACTTGAGGGCGGTAACAGGCAGAATGTTCTGGAGAAGCCTTGGAGGGGTAGGGAGGAAATAATGGCTGCTGAGCCCCTTTATGGCAGAGAAACCACACTCAGCACCTTTGACATGTTACCTCAGAAGAAAATGGAGAATCTGGTTTTGTAGGTCAGGGGCGAGGCCTGAATGTGCACCTCTAACAAGTGTTCTGGGGATGCTGAGACTGCGGAAGGAAAACCAGTTTGAGCGGCCCAGAACCGAGGAAACAAGCAACCCCCAAATCTCAGAGGGTTAAATGGCAAAGGCTTGTTCTGTACTCATGCCGCATGTTCACTGTGTTTCTGGGGCTTTGCTGCGCTGGTGACCGGTTTGGAGGGAAAGAAGTCGTGGCATAGCACCACCTGGCTCTTATAGGCATTCCAGTTGAATGGCCATGACCAACATCAGGCGGGGAGAAGCTGTACTGGGAGAATAATACTGAAGATTACCACAGCCTTCACCAAAGCAGTGGGATTTGACCTGATGGGGCTTTGAGGGATGAACAAGGGCTTATCCTATAGAGCAGGTGGGGAGAACATTCCAGACTGAGGGAACACCATAAATAACTACCATTGACTGAACACCTGTTATGTGCCAGCTTTCAGATTGTTTCCTAATTGGCCCTCACAAGAACCTGAGATATTTTTAGTCATTTTTATAAAAGAGGAGACTGAGGGTCCGACATCAGCTAAGTTGCTTGCTGACGGTCACAGGGCCAGAAAACAGGAGTCCAGGAAATCAAACCCAATGTCTGGGACTTTCCCTCCCATGCCACAGTGGACAAGTGGAGGCATGTGGCTGCGTAGGGTGTTTGCAGAATGATCTGTATGCTGCTGTTTCCCTGGAAATGGTCCCAGCATCTAGAGGATGTTTTCATTTTTAATTAAATAATTTTTTTAATGTTTATTTTTGAGAGAAAGAGAGACAGAGTGTGAGCAGGGGAGGGGCAGAGAAAGAGGGGGACAAACAACCCAAAGCAGGCTCCAGGCTCTGAGCTGTCAGCACAAAGTTCACTGCAGGGCTTGAACTCACAAACCTCCAAGTCCATGACCTGAGCTGAAGTCGGACGCTTAACCAACTGAACCATCCAGGCACCCCTAGAGGATTTTTAAAAAACTTTTATTTTAGAGAGAGAGAGAGAGAGAAGCCGGGGGAAGGGGTGTGAAGTGAGAGAGGGACTCCCAAGCAGGCTCCATACCCAGTGTAGAGCTCGATGTGGGGCTTGATCCCACGACCCTGGTATCATGAACCTGAGCTGAAATCAAGTGTCAGACACTCAACCAGCTGAACCACCCAGGTACCCCAAGGATTTTGTTTTTGTTTTTCGAGGAGGAGGGATCACAGATTGTAATTTTTATTATGGTAAAATATACATAAAACTTACCATGTTAACCATTTGTAAGTCTACAGTTCAGTGGCATTAAGTACATTCCCATTGTCGTGCAATGACCGCCACTGTCCATCTGCAGAACTTTTTAATCTTGCAAAGTTGAAATTGTACCCATTGAGCACTAACATCCATCCTAGCCCCTGGCAACCAACCACCATTCTACTTTGTCTCTATGAATTTGAGGACTCTAAGAACTTGTTCTTGTGTGTACAGCTTATCTCACTTAGCATAGTGCTACACTGTTCACCTTGTGACAGTACTATTGAAACCTTATTCCTTTATATGGCTGAATAATATTCCATTTTATGTAGGTACCCCACTTTTATCCGTTCACCTGCTGATGGATGTTTGGGTTGTTTCCACCTTTTTTTTGGGTATCGTGACAAATGCTGCTATACATATGGGTGTGCAACTATCTCTGAGTCCCTGCTTTTGAATTCTTTTGTGTATGTACCCAGAAGTGGGGCAGTTGGATCCAGAGGAATTTTTAACATAAAGGACTCTCTCTATATGGGTCAGAGGTGCTGGCAGGCTTTGTTGGGGTCCAGAGAAAATGCAACACACCAGCACCGTAGAGGATGCCAAGCCTCACCAGGCAACCTCAGCCCACTCACTGCACCCCCACGGGTGGGAGAGCCCCCTACTACCACACCACCCAGGCACAGGAAGGCTGCCTTGTTATTTAACTGTCTTGCAGGCATAGAAGTGATCTTGCCCCCACGTTGGGAGTCGGGATGCTCTGGAGGGAGAACAGCCACTAACCCCTGAGACTCCCTTTCCCTCATCTATCAAACCAAGGCAGTGGTATCCTCTTGCCTACCTTGCAGATTGTCGGGAGGTTCCAACGAACACAAGAACGTGAGAGACAGGGAGGGGCCACAGCCTGCTCTAGACCCACCACACCTGCCCGGGCTGCCCTCCAGGCTCCACTAGTGCTGGGTCAAACAGGGGCGCTGCAGGAGTGGTGTCTGGGAAGGCAGAGGGGCCTCTGGGGCCATTTCAATAAGGTCAGGAGAGCCCTACGGCTGAGATAGCTAAAAAGAGGACAGCAGAGGCAATACGCTCCCTGGCGACAGTTCCAGGGCAGTGGTTCTCAAACTGGGGCAGGTCGGAGAAGCCCCAGAGGGCTCATTAACACACGGGGGGGGGGGGCCACCCCCAAGATTCTGATTCAGGAAGTCTAGGGTGGGGTCCAAGAATCTGCATCTCTACAAGTTCTCGGGGATGCTGATACTGTTGGTCTGGGACTGCTCTAGAAAATGGAAGAGAAAAAGCTGCTCATTTGGAGGACCATGGACACATAAGTCCCTCCACCCTTCCCAGCCTCTTCCCTCCCTTTCTCGTTTCCTTCCTTCCTGGTCCAACATTTAATATTAGAGTGCAGAGTCTGGGCTGGGCTGACCAGATGGCTGTTGGCTGCTGAGGGCCCCAGGCTGTGGTGTGACCGGATGTGGAGGAGTCAGAGTGAGTCAGATCGCCAGCAGAGGGAAAATACCGTGTTCCAGGCGAGGGGCCAGGGCGACCTTCCAGGCTCTGTAAGAGCTCAGGGCATTGTGCAAAGCCCAGATAGCCTTCCCCTGGGGTCGGGTGGTCCCCAGGCAGCAGGACACTGGGACAGGCAGCTGCTATAGTGCTGTGCCAGGCCCACGAGCTCGACCCCAAGGTGCTTACCCAGGCTAGGCCTTCAGAGGCAGGACTGGAAAGCAGGCTGGGAAGCCCAGCGAGTAGGGGCAGAAGTCCTGTGGGCATTGGGAGCAGCCAGCCCTCAGCCCTTAGATGGCCAAGCCGTTACATTTGCCCCTTTGAATGCTCCAAAGTCCATGTGTCCCGTGATCCCTGGTGAACCCTGCAGTCCACCTTCCCATGGGCTCATCCACCAGACTTGTGTGGACCTTTCCCTCCCCTCCCTAACCTGGGTCTCATTTCTCAGGGGCCCCATTTCTATTTTCAGGGAGGTCACTAACCTACCTGATCAATGGAATCTAAGACTTGCCACCCCGTGCCATCAGAACCTGATGAAAATGCCAGGAGGTGCACTGTGCAAAGGCACAGCTCCAAGGACATCAGTCCCGGGAGCTTCATCAGGACTGGATCTGGCTCTGGGGCATCGCTTTCACGTTCTCTAGGTCTACTTCTTCAACCATGAAATGGGGCCAAGGGGACACCCACCGCAGGAAATTAGAGGAGATAACATCACAGAAGTCCTTTGTAACTGGTGCCGGTGAGGTTCCGAGAGTCCTTCTGGTAATGCATACTAGGTCGGGCCCTCACAATGTTTTCTCAAACTCTTCAAAATTTACTTCTACTTTTATTTAGGCCATAGATTGGGGTTCTTAGTTCTTGAAGGTGAGGGAGATGTCCACACCTGTAACAGGGCTGGAGATGCTGTGCAGAAGCCCAGGGCTCTCTGTGCGCTGCTCCCGACTTCTGGTAACTTTGTTACTGCTGTCCCTTCAGTACCGTGGAGACACGGTCACGGGTGTAAGTCTTCTTGTTAGTCCCCCTTTCAATCTATGTACCTCAGAAAATGCCCCAGCTGCCCGAACTAAAATCTAGGGGTGGGCATGGCCCAGTGTGGCCTGTAGCCAACCTGCTTCACCACAGTGTGGGTTCTGCACTAAACTCTGGGCCTACAGTATCCTGTTGATTTCATTTTGGGGAGAAAGTATTTAATGCAGATGACAAGACTATCTGTATCTAGGCTTGAGGAGGAAAAGGAAGGGCATGGTCAGGATATTCATGTTGGCACATGTCTTCCAGGCCTTCATGCCTAGACTTGCTCAAGTGGAGTCACCTGAGCAGCCAGCGTGAGCTGAGGAGCTCAGCCCTGTTCCGTCATAGGGTTCTGGCCTTTCACCAGGCCTGGGAACAAACCAGAGCTGTATGGCGTCCTGAACTGAATGGAGCTCCCTGATTACCATCATGGAGTGAGGAGGGTGCGATGCTTAGAGCTTGGGGTACAGTCCTCACTGAAGGCCTTGACTTCTACGTGGCAACTTCTCAGAGTTTCTTCTAGGAAATACTTGCTGGGCAAGTGTCCCCTCCTCCTGCCCCTGTAGGTGCGCTTCTGGCAGGAACTTCTAAGTTGAATAAGCAGCCTCCCTAATATGCTGGGCTGGGAGGGAGCTGTGGGCCTCTTGCTTTCTGCCTAGAAACATCATGCCTTTTCTGTGCTGAACCACAGGTAGAGCAGAGTGAGGCACCTTTGGCCTCCATTCTATCGTTGCAGACATCTACCATGGCTCCATGACAGCTTTATCTCTGTCTCTCTCTCTCTCTCTGTCTCTCTCTCTCTCTCTCTCTCTCTCACACACACACACACACACACACACACACTCCTACTTTTTGAGGGCAGGGATCAGATCTTAAGATCTAAGTAGTGAAACCTGGTATCAGTGATTCACTCCTTGAGAAGTCATGACACAGAAAGTGAATGGCTGTGACTTGCACAATATAGGGCTTATTCTAAGTCAGTTGTTCTCAACCTGCTGCACAGAGGACTCTCCTGGAGATCTTTCAATGTGCAGGCCACCCTCTGGGACTCATTAAACCAGAATCTCTTGCAGGGTGCCCTGGAATCAGTTTTTACAAAGCTTCCCAGGTGTTCTACTCCTGATACTACACTATCTGTTGGCTAACTTGAATTTAAGTAAAATATTGGAAGAAGAAGAAGAAAAAAGCTTCCCACATGGTCTGAATGTGCAGAATTGAGAACCTCTGCTCTAAATGGACCCTGGCAAAAAGGCATACTTGATGGTGTAGAAATTAAAAATTTTTGACTATAGCTATTCTGGTGGTTGTGATTGAAGAACCATGTGTAAACAGAGCAGGGGAGAGAAAACTGCCCCAGGGCTGGGAGACCTTGTGGAAGGCCCATCAATTCCATCACCTGAACTGTGTGACCTCAAGCACAAGCGGTGACTGCCTTACCCATCCTGTCCCACTCAGAAGTCTGGAGGACAACTTGTTACCTAACTGGGCTGAAGGACCAGTCTTTTCTATTGCAGGAGTATTTTCTAGACTCGTACAGCCCCCACTTAATCGTAAACTAAAATTTTAAGACTGGTAAGCAATGGAGAAACACTTAAGTGTTAACCTAAGTCTGTGTAGATGCAGACCACCTAAGGGCCCCAACATCAGATCCATTGATTTAGAGAGTGTGCGCACACATACACATGCACAGGCAGTGGAGGGGGAGAGGAAGAGGGAGAGAGAGAATCCCAAGCATGCTGCATGCTGAGTGCAGAGCCCTATGCAGGGCTGGATGCCATGACTGTGAGATCATGACCTGAGCCAAAATCAAGAGTTGGACACCTAACATACTGAGCCACCCAGGCGTCCTGCAACATCTGATTAAAATCAGTTCACAACAACTACCATATATAACAAAAAAGGAAAGAACAAACATCAACAGGGCTGTGGAGAAGTCTGAACCCTTGTGAGCTGTTGGTGGGAATGTAGAATGGTAGAGATGCTGTGGAAAATAGGACGGCAGCTTCTTAAAACCTTAAAAACAGAACTGCCATCTGATCCAACAATTCCACTTCTGGGTCTAAACCCTCAAACTAGAAGCAGGAACTCTAGGAGACATGTGCATCTATGTTCATAGCAGCATTATTTACAAGAGCCAAAAGGTAGAAGCAATCTAAGTGTCTGCTGACGGATGAACGGATAAACAAAATATACATACAGTGGAGTATTGTCATTCAGCCTTGAAAAGGAAGGAAATTCTGACACGTGCTACAACACTGATGACATTACGGTAAGTCAAATAAGCCAACCACAAAAGGGCAAATACTGTATCATGCACTTATATGAGGTAGTAGTCAAACACGACAGCAAACAGAATGGTGGCTGTGAGGGGCAAGTGGTCACCAAAGGAATAGGGAGTTCATGTTTAATGGTGACAGAGTTTCAGTTTTGCAAGAGTGAAGCCCTGTGTGGATGGAGGATGGTCCTGTTAACAATGTTAACTCCTTAATGCCATTGAATTACATGCTTAAAAATAGTTAAGAGGGTGAATTTTATGTTATTTTTCCCAGATTAAAACAAAACAACCCAGAGCCTTGTCTGGGAGGGGCACACATGAAGGAGACAACCTTTCTCGGAGTGGTTTATCAGAGTTAGGGGCTGGAAGAGCCCTGACAGGGACCAGTGAGGCCTGGAAGAAGCCTACCTATGTTTTGTACATATATTTTGGGACGAGGACCATGGAGAGAAAGGACAGTTAAGATCCAGGCTGGGAATGGGATTAGGTGCTTCACCCACACGTTTTCTTCCTGACTCAGACACATAATTCTCTCTCTCTCTGCCCCTTGCTCATTTGCGCCCTCTCTCCTCCAGCCCAAAAGAATATGCCATCTTAAACAGCAAAGGAGCCCCCCTCAAGGAGGCTTCTGACAGAACCAGTGAGTGTGTGATGCCATAAGGGGAGCCAGAGGATTCCTGGCCCACCATGATGCGCAAACTCTGGAATGTCTGCTTACAAAGCAGGTGTATCCTGGAAAAGAAACACATGGAAAACACAGGTGTCCAGGAAGTGTATGGATGGATGGGGCAAGAAGGGCAGGGGGCCATCACCTCACCTCCCAACACAAGCCAAGAGTCTAACTTCAGTGTGCATGGTCTATGCCCTGTCTATATTCTGGGCTTGCTCCTTCACTTTTGTATCTTCAGCGCCTGGGTGGGGCTGAGCCACGGAACCTACCGGCTTAAGCTGAGCCGTGGGGCCACGCAACATGTGCTCATTTGTCCAATGGGTTATCTTGAGCCCTGAGGACCCTCTCCCACAATTCTAGTACGAGTGGAAATTACCAAGTAGTGAATTGACCCACAACGCCAAGAACACATGCCGTAACCTGTGGCACAGGATTCCACTGTGGCCGTTTTTCCTGTGTCCCTCAGAAGCTGTGCTTATTCCTCTGTACCCAAGCCCTAGTAAACTGCTTCTGCCACTTTCCCTAGTGTGGGCGCAGGAGGCAAAGGGTGGGCCTGTCACGTGTCTGGAGGAGCGGCATGGTCATGCTCCCCGAGCAAGGCATCCTTTCCCACCTGCCACACAAAGGTCCTTCTCACTGGCTTCCACTCTTCTGATTGCAGGGCCAGAAGCTGGCTCTGGAAAGGGGGACAGAGCAGGGGCTGGCTGGGGTCAGAGTAGGAGGCTGCAGGGGCTGAGCTCTCCCCCACATCCTCTAACAAGAACAGAAGGGACCAAGATGTGACTGTGCTGAGAAATCCAAGTCCTGGGCTCTCAAATCACAAATGTAGAAACCACAAACCAAGGGGAAAAAAAAACAAAAAAACAAGTCTTTTTAATTTTTTCCCCTCCCAACAGCTAGTTCCAGTGATGTTTATTACTCAGCCTGAGTTGGAATAACATTAGACAAAAATAGAAATAGCCTCTGGATTTACAAAGCCTTTGTACAAGTCCTCTGACTTTTCTGTTCATGCCAGGGCCCCTTGCTGTGGTGCCAGAGGTCAGGGGAGGCTGGATGGCCCAGATGAAGCAGAGCCCGCAGAGAGGGATGCAGGCCTTAACGATGGGCCGAGAGCAGAGCCAGGAAAGATAAGCCAGGCAACTTGTCCAAACAGCTTGGCTGGCGACTTGGGGTTCTACGTGTGGGGTTGAGCTGTTGGGGCCCAGCCCCAGGTACAGAAGTTGGGTGGGCAGAGGTGTGGGCTTGGCCCAGGCAAAAGGTCTTGGGTGGACACTCTACGGGAACCGTGCCACTAGGAACCGGTGCAGCTGGGAGGGGCAGGCCATAGGGTGGCAGGCTCCCAGTTCCTGGTCCTCCAGAGCCCTCAGAAGTCCTGCCTGCAGTTAGGTGAGCTCCCAGCAACAGGACTTCACCTCCCTGCTCTGCAGGTGCCACACAGGGGAAGGCCTGGCCACCTCGGAAGGATTGAGGGGACTCGGTGAACCTTATTCATGGTGTGGGATGGGGAAGGGCAAGGACAAGGAAGGCTCCCACTTTCCAGGTGAAGCTGGTCGAGCGGAGGCCAGCTGCTTTTTGCACCCCCTACATCTCTGCTGTGCCCTACATGGTCACTTTGAACCACCCTGGACTCTGTTCTCCCAGGCCTCTCAAGTGAAGGGCAGGCCAGGCCCTCACCTGGGTCCTCCTGGCCATCCTGTAGGCTGGGCAGATGGTGCTGCGGTGGCTACTATCTCAGGGGCTGCTTGAGCTCGAATAGGCCTGTCCCGCCTCTGACAACTTTCCCAACCACGATGCAGGCTGAAGGGGACCTCAGCTCATCATGCGATCCTGGGAGACACAAGAGATCTTGTTAGGTGGTTGAGAGGGAAGCTGGGGGTAGTGTAAGGGGTCTGGGGGTGGCGGGCGATCAACATGGAGGCTGGGCAGATGAGCCACCTCAGAGGCCAGCAGGAAGCCAAGTTCTGATGAGGTTATGTGAGGGAGCACTGCTTACAGAAAGAGAGGCAGAGCCTTCTCCCTTTCCTTCAAAAGGCAGAGGCAGCATCCCCATCTGCTGCCCACCCTCCCCAGTTGCTTCCTCAGTGAGATTCCAACATCTCACTTGTGTGGGAGGCATGTGGAAAGGTGCCGGGGGAGCAAGCCTATTTGCCCAGAGCAGATTTAGGAGAGGGAAGACCAAGGGCACCTGCCCATGCACTGACCCATCATGGTGGCCTGCTTCAGAAACTGGAAGCTGGTTTCAAATGTCATTTGCTGCAGAGGGGAGGAGTTTGACCGGATCCCAAAGCGATTCAATGGCTTGTACACGCCCTCGAAGCACATATAGTCGGCAACCAGGGAGAGATGGCGGGGATCAACCTCAATGCCTGTCACATTGGCAGTAACATCAGGAAAGATTACACAATGACAAGAGGACAGTTGCAGCAGCATCACCTGACACGAGCCAGCACATAGGCTCAGATGTAGACCCAAGGGCACCATTTCAAGCTCGGTCATCTACTCACTCAGCCCCCTCCCCATCCCAGACCACAATCAGTCCAGCCCACTCTCCACGTCTGTCCAGCAGCCCAGGAAACAGACTCCAGACTTGCAGGACATGAGAACCTC
The DNA here is from genome assembly GCF_022837055.1 of Prionailurus viverrinus. Taxonomy (NCBI): domain Eukaryota; kingdom Metazoa; phylum Chordata; class Mammalia; order Carnivora; family Felidae; genus Prionailurus; species Prionailurus viverrinus. The sequence goes on from NC_062563.1 coordinate 101,172,692, forward strand.
ACAGCACTATTTCACTTGGGACCTAAAACCCTGAAGGCAGGCAGGCTGGGGTCCATTCATCAGACAGGAGTTTCCTCAGAGGCCAGAGGAGAAACAGGTAGAGAGGCCCCAATGACAGTACTGAAACCTGTCCTCCCTGGTCACTCTCGGGGTCTCCCACAGGCCACATGCTCACTGCACCCATGTGTTGGTCTCCTACAGAGCAGGCCCGACATGCTGGGATCTTCTGAGTGTTGTCTGTGGCTCCTCTTACCATACACAGCAAACACGTCCTTGATTTCCTTCTCAATCACCCGCAGCGCGGCCTCGATGCCATACGTGTTGGCCATGGCGTGGATGTCGTTGGAATAGAGGCGGCTTAAGTCCAGAACCTAGAAAGTGGGTAGAGACTGAGTGCGGGGGCCTGGCTTTCTGCTCCCTTCTGCAGGCAAGACCCACACTGGCCGAGCTCGCTCCTTGTCTGGCAGTCAAGCAGAGCCGACAACGAAGTGATTGAAAGGTGGCCCAGGAGTAGCAAAAGGACAGAGTGTAAGCAGAGGTGCAGGTTGGCCAGAAGAAGCTATTTTCTTATTTGTTTATTTAAAAGATAGACTTGTCTCCTAGGATGGAGGCTTCCCTTGGTAGGTGAGGGACGTTCTCCAGCAGTGACACTTAAACTTGTCTCCAGGGCACATGGGGCAGTGACAGGGCAGCTCCACGGGGGCCCAGCTCGTCAGGGGCCCAAGGTGGCTCTGCACTATGGCAGCTCGTCCCCACAGGAGATGGTGGAGACTTTGGCCTTGTTTAAACAACCCTCCCAGGCATGACAGAGTCTGCCCTGTTGGTGGCTGGCTCTCAGGAGGTACGAGCCCACCCTGCCCTGTCCTTGGGAGGCACCCAGTGAAAGGCTCCAGGCAGGCCTGGAGGCGGGCCTCTGCAAGGCAGCTGCTGTGGGAGAAGTGTTCCAGGTAGGGAGAGATTTGTGAGCTGGGTGCACACTGGGGAGGGTGGTGGGCTACAGGGGTCCCGACACCTCAGTATTCTTTGGGGAAACACTTGTGCCCAGGGGTTGAGAGCACCTCAGAAGGTTCTCGGAGACACAATGAAGCAGAAGAATGAAGAAACAGCCCAGAAGGATGACAGACGTGCTGGTGGAGCAGGTGGGGCACAGCACACAGGCGTTTGCCAGCACCAGGCACCGGCAGGCTGGTCTGAGCCACCTCTGCTCCCAGGGCCACCTTCCCCAGATAAAATGAGCAGCTCTCAGGCCAGTGACTCCACAAACTACATTTTACATATCTACTTTGGAGACATATTAATTTCAAGGAGAAAAAAATTCTAGCCAAACTACTCCAAGAAAGTGTGGGTGAGATAAAGTTACCGAAGTCTTAACTAGGCTAATATGCACAGTGCATCCCAAGAAGAGGCCCCGGGTAACATGGTTGGCGTCTGGCCTCCCCGTGGCCAGCCCCTGAGTCAGTGTGAGGACCTCGTCCCGGCCAGCAGACAACCTGGAGAGGGCGCACACCTCGGCATACTTGAACAGCTCTGGCAAATTGATTCCTTCTGTGTTTAAGACAAGCTCCTTCTCGTTCTTCTTATTGGTGGTTTCATTCAGGAGGCACCTCGTGATGCCCTTTGTCGCGTAGATGACGGTGCCCTGGGCCAAGGACACTACCAGGGAGCTCATGTCAAAGTTGATCTTCATCAGAGGGAGCTTCACTGTCACCTGCAAGAGGAAGGAGGGTTGCATCAGGGAAGGGGCTGCCCCCAGCCCTGAGAAGGAGGTAGAGGGCCCCCAACTGGCTCCCTGGGTGAGGCCTTCAAAGCCTGTGTAGTAAACACCTTGGCTGGGGACAGGCGGTCCTGCTGGGGCAGATTGGCTGGGTCTGCACAGGCGAACACTGGGTGCCTTAACCAACCACACAGAGCAGCCATCTCCAGTCACCCAGGCGAAGATGACAGCAGTAGAGCGACACCTTCACAGATGCTGATAAAAATCATGTCTGCTCAACAGTGCCCTTGATAGACTTTCGATCACCACAAAGTGTCACACTCATTGTTTCGTGTGTAACCTGCTCAATGACTCTTATCTACATTGCCGTTTGGGAGCCACTGGACTGGGTCAAAGTGAAGGTCAAAAACGTCAGCCCATGTGTAGGAGCGAAGGCATCCTGACCACCCAGCCTTGGAGGGAACGGTGCACCCTGCCGTTGCAGACCACAGGCCACGGGGGTGGGGAAGTGGCGCGCTCCTGCTTGCCTCTGCAACTCTGACATCCGTCCACTCGGTAGGACTGAAGACGGAATGGGGGGATGCTTAGAAGTGCCTCCACTCCAGGGCCTGGCCCATCAGACCCACAGACACACACTGTTCTTGAAGAGTCCGAAAGTACTGGCCCGCTAGGGGTTTGAGTCAAATGGGTGGGGCAGTGATTTGAGGCAGTGGGGTCACGGTGGTCACCAGATTCTTTAAGGGATCTGAGATCATAAGGAGATTGCAACCGACTGCCACAGGCCCCGCACGCCACCCGGCCCGCGTGGGGAGGAGCTGGGCAGCGGGCACTGACCTGGCACCACAAGCTCTCCTCGGTGTCGTACTGGTAGTCCTCTATGAATGGGTGGGACTCGCGCACGGCCTGCGCACGGCGCTCCATGGCCTCGGCTCCCTGGGGCTCCCTGACGCGGGTGGATTTCCGGGGCTGTGTGAGGGGGGCAGCAGGGGCCGAGTCCTCCTCGGGGCCTGAGCCCACCTCTTCATCCTGCTCCTGGGCCTTCTCGGCACCTTCCCCGGGGCCATGCCCTTCCTCCTGCATGTCCTCGTCGTCGTTCTCCTCCCCAGCCTCGTCCTCCTCGCTCTCATAATCGACCTGGCAGGGGATAGAGTGCAGTCTGTGTCACCTGGCCCCTCCCTCCCATCTGTCTGGACTGTGCCTGCAAAACAAGCACCCCTATAGAGGCCCACCAGGCCTGCCCTGGGCTGCCTCCTCCTCTCGCCCGTTGGCCCTTCCCCTGGGAATGGTGGCCTCTCAGTCCCAACTCCCAACACTCTTCCACCCTCCTTGGGCTCTCTCTTGCCCGTCAATTTCCTCAGCCCCTCTAATCTGCCCTTTGTCCCAGCAGCAGTCATGGCAAGACTGGTTTTGGTATATTTTCACTGTAAAAAACAAGAGGCAGCCTGACTTCAGCTCCTTGCAAAAGCCTCTGGGTCCCTGAATCTGATTCCATCCAGAGCCGAAGGACAGTCCTGGGATGGCCCCTGCCCAATCCTGCCCTGTGAACTTCATCTTCTTCATCGACAAGTGTGCTGGGCAGGCCAGACTTGTCCCAGGGTTCCTAATGGGTTCCAGCAGGATAGCAAAGGTGTGGCCATATGTGGTGAGCAATAATCCTGCAGATGTGACACAGGACGGATGTGACCATAGCCCCTTCACCTTGGCCAGTCCCCTCACCTCCTCCTCTTGTTTCTTCTTGCGCTTGGTATCAGAAGCATCAGCGTCTCCCTCCTCGGCTTCAGCATCCACAATGTGCCCCTCCTCTTCCTCATCACCCTCCTGCTCTCCCTGTGGTTTGGGGACAAGGAGGAAAAAAGACTGGCTCTAAAACCGAGTGCTTGGTGAATCCATCTATCTACCCACCCATCCTCCTTTTCAGCTCACTCACCCACCCAGCCACCCACCTGCCTATCTATGCATCCATTCATTATACCTCCACCTGGCACCCTCCCAACCACCCATCTACCTACCTACCCTTCCACCTGGCCACCCTGTCCATCCAGTCCCTGCTCTGGGACAGCCCTGCACTCCCTGTCTCCTTCTCTTCAAGCTTCATTGTCACATGTACCACCTGCAAAACCTTGCATTTAAAAAAATTTCAGAAAAGGGGGGCGCCTGGGTGGCTCAGTCAGTTGAGCTTCCGACTTCAGCTCAGGTCATGATCTCATGGTTTGTGAGTTCAGGCCCCACGTCGGGCTCTGTGCTGACAGCTCAGAGCTTGGAGCCTGCTTCAGATTCTGTGTCTCCTTCTCTGCCCTTTCCCTGTATGCTCTTTCTCTCCTCTCTCTCTCTCTCTCTCAAAAATAAATAAAAACATTAAAAAAAAAATTAAAAAAAAAAAAAAGAAAGAAAGAAAAAATTTCAGAAAAGGGACCAGGCTTTCCAAGTCATTAAAAGAAAATGGTATAAAATATTGCTCCAAATATTTTTGTTCTAGATGGAGATGAAGAGAAAGGATTATCTTGGTGGGCTATTAAGCATTTTAAAAACCAAACATTTATACCTTTCTCTACTGACCTTGGCTCCTAGTTTCTTATAGTCTTCTTCTGGGTGACTCAAGGATAAACGGAGTAACCTTTCAAAGACCACCTATACCCATCTGTGCTTGAGTTAGCCAACTGGTAGACTTCCCGGGCCAGAGACCTAGCATTCTCTCTGGTCTACCTTAAGGCCGTACTAAGTCTTCACTGCGATCCTCTGCCGCCAGCGCCCCCACAGGTTGGCTGCATTGGCACAGCTATTGCTATATAGCCCTACAAGCTGCTGTTGGCTCAGATGACAGTAGGGGACCTGTCCCACACTACCCCTGGGTCTCCTTGCAGATGAGGTTGTCACCATTCCTGGACTATTTTGCCCCTAGTAGCTTTTCCCTGACTCCTTCCTTTTTTTTATTACAGCAGCCCAAATTTCCTGCTTCAAAACGCCTCTTCTAATTCCTGCCAGTGCTCTGTGGGCCTCGGTTCATCTGGCCCAGGGAAGTCAAAGGCAGAGCAACATGAAACCAGAAAAAGAATTCCAAAGCCCAGCAGGTACCAATACTTTCAGCCTGTCCTCAGGATAAAAATCACTCACAGAGTGGTCCTTGAGAGGAGACAGATAGATGACCATGTGCCTTCACCCAGTGCCAGCCAGACCTGCTGTCTGGCAGCACCCCCTGACCCTATCGGCACAGCAGGTAAATGGAGAGGTACAGGGAGATATGGGCCAAATCCAGGAAGGGGCTTGAGGAGTGCTGAAAACAACCCCAGAGCTTTTTCAGGGGAGAAGACTAAGCCAACAGCCACCCTATGGGCTTCTCAGCCTGGGACCCTCCCTGTGCTGGTCCTAGAGGGGCCCCTGGGGGACTCACTCACCCGGTTCCTCTCTGAGTCCCCAGTGTTGTCTAGATCCCGCTGGGTAGCTCTCCGAGTGTTTACGCTTCTGAAAGCTGAGGCTTTATTGTTCTTCTTTCTGATGGATTCCATCAGAATTTTAAAGAATCTAAAATGAGAAGAAAGCCACACAGCCCCATTCAATACGAGCATCTCTACTCTCCCCTCCTTGCGGGTGTAGGATGTTCCGCCCAAGGATCTCACAGCCATCTAAGGGGGCATCGGGGATTTACACATGAGACAGAGATACAGCGTCTCCTATCCCCCTCTTGCGGTTTCTAAAGGGCACAGACAGAGCACTGCTCCACAGCCCACCAGGCCTGGTCTGCACACATGTCCTGCCACTCCTCAGGTGCGTGACTTTAAGCATGACAGTCTCTGGAGCCTTAACTCCCTTATCTGTAAAATGTGGGTATGAATATGCATCGTGCAGTCTTGTTTTAAGGATTAGAAACAACCCCCTGTCCAATAACTGTCATGAGGCCTGGCAGAGTGGGTGTTCTGTAAGTCAAAGTTGCTAGCGCTGCTGTGGCCAGAGTCTGAAAGGGACAGCAGACTCTCCGGCAGGAGGGGAGTCCAGCCAGGACTAGGACCATCCCCTGCCTGCCCCTGCAGCATCTCCAGAAAGTGGTGCAGCACAGGCCTAACAGCTCTTGTCTCCTTGGGGTATGAGCCCCAACAATTTGATGGAAGAGCTAAGATGTGCAAGAGTTCATCAGAGTTTTAAAGGCACTGATAACTTACTTTGTGGCAATAAATCATGTCGACAAGTTGGAACCAGACCAATTTAAAAGAACCAACTTGAAGCAGAGCCTGGGGGCCTTTCTTGGCCCTTTGCCTCTTCCTCCTGAGTTTTCTATTTTTAAGCTCCCTTAAGGCCTTGCCCTGCCTCCCTGCACCCCTCCCTCCCCCAACCCTGCTCTTCTTTTTTCACATTATCTCCTTCTTGCCTTTCTTCCTCTTCAGGCCAGAACAGCATGCCAAAATGAACTGCTTTTAATTATATTAAGGATCAGGTCCCTCAGCCAGCCAGCCAGCATCCTGTACTGTCTCAGCACCTATAATGTGCATATCATGTGCCCTGGGAGCAAAGCAAGGGTGAAAATACAGGAGTGGGGTCTTAAGAAGCAGGCAAATATTTACTATTCTTTTTTTTTTTTAACCTTTTTTTTTTTAATCTTTATTTTTGAGAGAGAGAGAGAGAGAGAGAGAGAGAGAGAGAGCAGGGGAGGAACAGAGAGAGGGAGACACAACCCGAAGCAGGCTCCAGGTTCCGAGCTGTCAGCACACAGCCTGATGTGGGGCTTGAATTCACAAACCGTGAGATCATGATCGGAGCTGAAGTTGGACGCTTAACCGACTGAGTTACCCAGGTGCCCCTTTACTATTTTTCTTATTAAGAGCAAAAGACTATTGTTCTCCCTCCTCATTTTTTTTTTTTTTTTAACTTTTTAAAGTTTATGGTTTTGCTGAGGTTTCTGCCCTTGGCAGAAAAAAGGCTCCTCACCCACCAATCCAGGGAAGAACCTGGTTGCCAGGTGCTGGGGATGGGGACCAGGGCCTGATGAGGGAAGGCCAGGCTTGACTTGAGAAGATACAATCTGAGAAGAGGGGGCAAAAGAGAAGTTTCTGGAATACCAGGCTCTGGTTCAAATCTGGATCCAGCCAGAGACCCAGGAGGAAGGCCTTGATCTCGTCTGCATGGTGGGACATGTCCGCTGCGACCTGAGCCCACTGCAGAGAGAAGACGAAACGAGATGGGATGGGGGTGTGGAAAGCGCTATGACCACTGCTCGTCGCCTCCCGCTGCTTCGGGGCTGCTGCTCTGACTCCTCAGACTCTCTAGACCAGTGGCTTTGCAGCCATGTCGCCCCTCCGAGGCTCTAGTCCTCCAGTCCTCCATAATTGGCCCCAACCCCAACTACCCATCTGCTCCGCACCCCCCCCCCCCAGGTGCATCCTCTGGGCTCCCTCTGCCAGCAATTTCTCCAACCCCTTTGCTACCTGCTGGAGTTGCATCCACCCCTCAAGGCTGGGTCTAAGTGCAGATGAAAGTCCCCACGGAGACCTTCCTTAATCCCCCCTTGCTGGGCATCCTTTCTGCCTAAACTGCCTCTTCCAGTGAACAAGACTGCGGGAGAACAGGTGAGAAATTGAGAAAGCTGAATGCACCCTGACAAGTGGTAGACATGTTACCAGTACGCCAGAGTTCTCCTGTGGGTGCAAACAAGTTTGCCCCTCTGTGATTTTGCCACGAGCTAGGGAACTGAAGGCGCACAATGACTGTCCTGTGAAGGTTTTGCTATTTGTCAGAATGTGGCAACCAAAAGGGAACAGGATGGGTAGGCTGCAGAGACACCGCCCATCCCACATAAATAATTGCAAACAGAGAATATGACCCTTGGCTGTTTCCAGGAGTGCCTGGCAACTGCTCCGCCACCTGCTGCTTGCAAAGTCTGACTCCCAGAAGCTGTAATTGCACACTCTAGCTTGGTCGTTTCATGGCTGGGAACAGGAGGCCAGAACTTCCACCCGACTCCAGGCTTGGTGCTCTTGTGACTTCACCGCCCCCGGCCGACCGCCCAGATAGCTTATACAAACATCCAAAGTGACAGGTGTCAGTAAAAATATTTACAGAAACTTCAATGCATACACACTGCCATCTAGACAAATGCCTCTGTGTCTCTTTCTCTTCTCCAATCTATTGTCAAATAGTCTCATGAGCCAATAGTTGGGAGAAGAGATGGGATGGGAGGGAGGGTAGGGGAGAAGAGAGAGAAACAGAGGTGGAGGAGGTGGGGGAGGGAAGGGAGAAAGGAAGGAGAAAGGTTTCCTGCAGGGGCGGGGGTGTCACTCTTTGAGAGCACACACTCACGTTGCCTCACGGTCCGTAAGAGGTCTCATTGTGCTTGCTACGCTGCCCAAGCCTGTCAAGCACTGTCCAAAGCACACCCCAGTTCACACATTGCTCCTTCTCTTATTTTTGGCCCGATGTGCTCGAGTCAGAGTAGCTCCACCGAGAGCTACTGCACATGGCTTTGTTTATCACAGCTTTTCAAGTGCACAAGCAAAATACAAACTAGGAGCTGAAAAAGTACTTGGCTGCTGGTAAGAAGCCAGGGCTGGCCCTCATCAAGAAAAAAATTGTTTAAAGGCGATGAATTTTTCAATTCTCCAAGATAACAGAAGTAGAAAGAACTCTAAGCACAGCCTGGTACATGCCTCATGCTGACCTACCTGCTCAGCAGGCAAAGCCCTAGGTGAATAAAAACAGGGCACACTATCCAGCTTCGCCTGCTCTTGACAAGTGTCAAGAGGCCATGTGATCCTAATTCCCATTTCTCAGAAAAGGGCTGCCTGGCCAGCACAAACATGCGGCGAACTTGGGAGTTCTGTTCCTCCCTGTTAATTAATGAGCCGGCAGGCTGGAGACACGTCTCTTGTGACATGGCCCAGCGTCTTGAGAGCACTGGGTCTGCCTGGTAAAAGGAACCTTCTCCACCCATGTGGATGGTGATGCACGTATTCCCCAAGGCCCAGACAGCGACAACTTCACTTGGGCTCATGTAAATTGTGACAACTTCACCCGGGCTCATGTAAATTGCAACAATTTCATCCGGGCTCATGTAGATTGGGTCAGGATTTGCCCAGTGGTGGCCCCTTTCCAAGGGGATGACTTCACATCCAAGCCCATCTATCATGATACCCACTGTCCTGAACACCACATGTTTAGAGGGCTGGCCTGAGGCCAGGTCACATCTTCAGGTCAGAGAGAAGAGGGCCAGTGGCAGAACAGCCGCTCTCTCCTGGCCACACTACATCCAGTGTGGGCGTTGCTCAGTAAAGGTTGGTGGGATGACTGAAAGCAGTGAACTTTGCTTCCACTCTGCCCCATTGATTCTCCATTTTGGGGAGGCTCCAGGAAGATCTGAGAACTGGTCTAGATTAGAGGCAGTGGTTGGTGGTCTGTGACCAAATCCTGCTGACAGATGGGATCTGTTTGGGCGTCACCAAGCTTTTGAAAATGTATGAATTAGTTGCTGATATTTAAAAACTAAGAGGCTTATTTATAAAAGCATCAACAAGCAACTAAACAGCCAAAGACAGAAAAAAAACAGGGAAAGAGGCTTTTTGTTTTTTTGAATTAGGAGATTGGGCCACTGTGGCCCACATGCCTGTCCTGAGGCAGGTTCTGTACTCTCCAGCCTATCAGAGACCTCCCGGCCTTCTTCACTGGCCTGTTTCCTGCTGGGCCCTGCAACCATTTGAGTTTGCACGGCATGATCTAGGGTCCGCTGGTGAGTCAAAAGTGCTTCGCTGGCTCTTCCTGGCCTACCCCAGCCCCAATGTGTCGACCATCCTACTCCTGGGTACTCAGTGTGGTAGCCTGTGCTTTCCAAGTGTCCAGCACTAACTTGCACTTGAGAAAAAAAGAATGTTCATTCTCCCTACCAGAAGGGAACCAGAATTTCTCTGTAAGAAGTTGCAGGTAACCCCAGCTTAGAATTGGGGTTTAAAAGCAGCATGCTATCAGTAGACTGCTCATTATTACACAGACTAGAAATGTATTAGGAACAACATTATGCTGCCTGGAACATCATGTCAAAAACCAACACCATGTGCTAGTCTGACCTTACAGTGGTACCCTGTGATGGGGCTCCCTCCTCCTTCCGGTACCTATACTTCCACGTCTTAAAGCCTCCAAACCCAAGACGACAAGACTCGTCAACCAGAGAGAAGTTAAGTTTTCACGGAGTGGTGCGTGGTTAATGCAATCACACCCACAGGCCAGATTAGCAGTGAGGTTTCCAAATTAGGCTACAGGGCCTGCTGTTTTCCCAAACACTGCCCTTGAAGGATCCATTTAGAGAAATGCAGCCAATCTCCAGGAGTCCTACAGCCTGCAGCACTCAAGGGCAATGACAAAGTCAAACAACAAATGCGGCCTGAGTGCTAACCTCGTTTCCATGAAGTGCAGGATGTCCTCAGGTCTCAGGCACTTCTCCTGCTGGTAATGTGCACGTGGCAGGAACTGAAACCGCAACTGATACACTTGAAACTTGTCCCGTTTTTCTCCGATACAGAAGGATTCCTGGACATCAATTTTCTCCAACACCTTGAACCAGAGGGACAGAGAGAACCTAACTTGCCTGAGTCCCAGGGGACTGTGCATGACAGTCATGGTTTCGGGAAATCCAAGGGTTTAGGGGGAGAGGGGGAGGGACCACAGGCCCAAACCCCAAAGGAACCCCACTGAGTTCTGCCAGTGTGAATCCTCGGGGGACAGGTGCCCACGGCTGGTGGGTCATCTCCAGAGGATGGCCCAAGGCTGCAGGGAGCGGACTCCAGCAGGGCTAGTAAGTTACCGCAGAAAGCATTTTTATTTTTAAGGCATGCGAAAAAGCTATAAACTGATAGATTACTTCTAAAGCTTACTGGTTCATCCCTCCCTGCTCAGCACCTGGCAGAGAAAGCTTCTCCCTCATTCATGGGAGTCTGAACCCAGGGTCTCAATGGTCAGCAAATCTGTTCTTCAGAGATGGAAGATGCAGGAAAATGCCTCCACCCACTCTTAGCCAGCTCCAAGAGACCATTACCTCCCCTAAGCACACTCTGGTGAGCTGCTTCTTCAGGCTTTTTACTCTCTTCAGTGCTTTCTTGGTGTTGAACACGGGCACGCTCATCATGGGCGTCTTGATGTTGGCACTGGCCACCATGAGAATCTCCCTCAACCTGTCACAGAACATGGGCACATCTAATTGTAAGAGGTACCCAGATTCCCTATTTTTGCGAGGCCTTTCTTATCAAGATATTACGGCTCTTCTGGGATCTGAGAAGCCTTGGGATATTGCAAGGAAGTACGCTGGATCAGAAAGTCCCAGCTCTGGCCCAGTGAGTGACAGCAAGTGACCCTCCTATCAATTTTCTCCATAGGAGCACGGGCTCCTCAAGGACAGGCTAGTATTATTCTTGTTTCCTATCACCTGTGCCTTACATACAGTGGGTGCTTACTAAGAGCTTATGGAACAAATGAGAGATGCAAGGATGATAAAGTTATCACCTATAGTGCTCCTACTGGATGCAGGCACCATGATGCTCCTGGCCTTGCCCCTGAGTTGTCAGCCCACATGGTCCAACTGCATGGTGGGCCCTGGCCTCCGCCCTTCCACAGGTCAAGGATCCTGAGGTTAGGGAAGTTGAGGAACCCCAGTCTCTCTGCTAAAAAGTGGCAAGGTCAGGCATTCAATACAAGTGAGTCTCCCACTCTTTCCTCTTGTCCAGTGGCCATTACCCTACAGATGTGTACATGTACTGGAAGGGCCACTGTGGGTTACGTTCTAGGTGATTGGTGCCCCCAGAGTTAGGCAGCCAAGTGCATGTGGCTTGTTAACAACCTCTGCTCCTGAGTCCCGACCCCAGAAGTGTAGCTCCACAAGTGTCCCAGGTCACGGATACAGGAGTTGGCAGAGGGATAAAGAGAGATTCCAAGAGGCTTGGGCACTGATCCAACCATAGAAACCAGTTGGGCTCCAGGAAGTCCAACTCTAATCGCCATTTTGGATAAGACGCCCCCCGCCCCACCCCCCACTGAATGACTTCCTCCCCGGGAGTGGGCTTAGGAAAGATCCCATGCTATGCACCCATGTAGCCCCGTACCTCGGAATGCCCAGAGTGACATTCATCTCGCCTCTGCCAGCAAAGTGGAAAGTGTTCAGGGTCATCTGTGTGGAGGGCTCCCCAATGCTCTGGGCAGCCAGTAGGCCCACGGCCTCACCCGGATCACATAGTGAGCGCTGCCACTTGAGCTGCAGCAGGGTCCTCAGCCTGGAATGGGGTAGAGAGGGGGGCACGGCTAGGAGCACAGACACCACCTGTCTGTCTGTTAGGAGCTGTCAACACCACCCAAAGCCAGGGTGCATGGAGTATTAGCTCTCCCTCTTTCTGGGCTTGTTTTCCCTAGGCAAATGATCCTCCTAATCCTTCAAATCCTGCTAGTGACCCTGGGATGTCCTAAATTATGCAGTACAGATCTCAGCTGGGTGGCTGAAGTGCTAGACATCCATGCTCGGACCGTTTGTGTTTGCTCCGAGAACACCAAGTTCCCACTCTGCACCAGTTACCGTGAGTCCCCAAAGCAGTGAGTATTTCTGAGCTCGCTCTTCACGTTTTCCTTCGATTCTTTTCTCCCCACCTCCCCCTGTATGAACTAGGAAGGCGTTCACTGAACTATTATGGGTGTATGGGGTGGGGGAAGAAAGGGGGGATTGCTATCTTATTCGGTGCAAATGACTCCAGGCCACATGGGAAGTGTGCACGCTATACAGTTTTGTGATGTATTAACCATTCTTCCTTTTAGAACAGTCACAGGAACATTGTATTTCCCCAGCACATGGAACCAGGAAGGGCTTGACACAGGAAGACTAACTGGACGTACATGTGAACGTAGAAAAAGTAGTAACGCTACATTTCAAAGCAAGTTCCTTTTAAAAGTGAGACTTCCCTCTAACCCGCCATGTCATCTCTCCCAGTTACTTCAAACCAGTGAGGTCTGAGTACCTATCAGTCTTCCTGACAGAAAAGAACCTTCAAATACCTCCAGAACTTTAGAGATTCACCCAGAGCTTGCTGCCTCCTAGCAGGTCCCCTGTGAATGCCACTGAGGTGGAATCACCTCCCCATCTTGGTCCTGCAAACCCAAATGATGCCCCGCCCCCTCCAGGGTTCATCTCTCCCCACTCCCAATACGGCACTGCCCGTCCTTCTGAAGGTACACAGCCAGTGTCCTGAGCTGCAGGGAGAAGGGTGAAGGGGACAGGGCATCAGGGTCTCACTCTTTCAGGGAAAGCCCTGCCGGCAGCTGTGATAACTCAGCATAATTTATTCTGACCGGGCCTCTCTGAGGCCTGACTAGAGAAGTCACATTAAAGGGCAGAGAGACAGCCCTGCTCCTCCCCTCTGGTTCCTCCACTCATGCATTTGCCTTTGCTCATTTGCCTTTACCGATTCCCAACTTCCGCCTGCAGGCCCACTCCTGGACTCGGCTAGTCTCCCTGAGCAGCCGGGCCAGGGCCTACACCTTGGAGGTCTTCCAGCTTTGCCGGCCAGTCTCGGCAAGCTGAGTGCAAAGGATCCCCTGACAACCGCTCCAATACCAACCTTGCAGCAGGCCTCCCTGGGGGTGCTTCTGATGTTGTAACCTGATGTGGCTCGGGGCTGGTACCTGCCTAGCTTCCCACCTGCCTAGACCACAGGGTTGGTTTGTTTGTCTATTTATTTATCGGTGAACGAGACTAAGCTGAGGACTGCACATGCTCCTTCTTTCTTAAGACTTCCGAATCCAAGGCTCAAAGGAGTGTTAGAGTAAATCAGATCCAACCCCTCATGAAAGGCTGAGCCATAGGGTCACAGGGCAGAGAATGATTTGCCTTGGGTCAGAGTTAGAAGCTGCTGAATGGCGAGCAGATTCCCTGACTCTCAATTAGCCATGGCCACCACACCAAACTCAAGAGAGAGTCATTTCTGCAAGCTTCCACCCAGGAGAGCATTTTTCTCTGCCCTGGGCCAGGCAGGGGTGTCCATTCCTGCCTATTTGCCCTTGCCTGTCTTGGAGCCCTCTGGGCCTGCAAGGTGTCCTTTCTATTTTACTTCCCTCCCTCCTCCTGGAGGCTCGAACTCAGGAGGCTGCCCTCCCTTCCAGAGTAGGTAAGGAAGGAGCCCGAGACATAGACTCTCCCTCTGCACGTGCCCTGTGACAAATCAATGCCATTACCTGTCAAGAGAAAGCTCTGATTTCTCATAACTCTTCTCTGCTTGAGATGCCCACTTGAGACTATAGTCATCCACCTTTTTTTCAAATGTTTCCGACACTGATGCAAAGTAGATGTCTGGGCGCCAGACAGACAGACTGGGGTCTGGACAAGGAGCCGCCTTCTTCTGGTATTTCCTTCGACTCTGCTCATCTAACTCACCCCACATTCTCAATATCTGAAAGGAAGGAAAGGCCTCAGCCATGAGGGGGGAAACCAGGAATGGGCCTATCTTTCCTGGGACATCCAGTGGGATAAGGAGGATCAAAGGCCTGGCTCCAAATGAGAGTAGGGGAAGGAGACAGAACCAAATGACAATGAGAAATCCACCCCAACATTTAGGACAGGGATAAAACAGAATCCATCCTGGCATGCACGAGCCCGACCATGACTCTCCGAGGTCTTCATCCCAGCCCACTGGAACACAGGCAGGGTGACCAGGAAAGTTACTGTCCAAACCGGAATTTTTTTAGAGTAGAATGGGGAACTATCATTAATAATGTTAGGTTGAAAGGCAAAGCCAGGACCATCCTAGGGCAAACCAGGACACGGCTGTCCCTCTTTCAGGCTTTCACACACTTGATGCCCCAAAGCTACCCCACAGCAACTGGTTCAAAGTGTTCCCCTGCCTCCTGGCTCCCAGCTGTGTTTGCCTAATGGGAGGCTCCAGCAGCAGAAGGGAATGTGGGAGGAGAGCAATGCTGGGCATTTATCCCCCACCCTCTCTAAGGGGCCTCTGAGTAGGCCATGCCTTCCTACTGCCCACAGCTACCCTCTCCACTCCTGGTGGCTACTCTCCCTGTTCCTGCCCACCTGGGGTGGGCACTGGCACCCAAGTTACCAGTCCCAATCGGTTTCCCCAAACCCGGCCCACACCCTTGTGAAGAGTACCCTCCTTTAGTTCCTATTTGAGGGCCATTTGTTTCCTAACAGTGAAGAAAGCCATATTACACAATTATACCTTCTATTAAGAAAACAACCCATTTCTTCAATCCCTGAGGCCTATATGCTCCAGGCACCGGGGACACAGTCACCCCCCCAAGTCACCTGGTGAGTCCCAGGGCTGCGGCCATTCTGGTTCCCACCCTCAAGGTTCAAGGCTTTCACGGCTGCCTGAATCTTCTGTGAATAATTCAAGAAGGCACCATTTCTCAGCATGGTGTTGGGATGCCTGCTTTGCCATTTTTTGATGGCTCTGAAGTGGCGGAGAGCTTTTTGGGGATCTGCTCTGGATAAAACTTCATGGAGATGCTTCGATTTCATTATCACCTAAACAAACAGACAAACAAACAAACCACAGACATAAGACCAAAGAGATAAGGGCATGACACAGGGCCAGGTCATACAACTTCACAGGCCCAAGACGTGTGGAGGCTTCACAACGCCTCTCATAGGTGCTGAGCACCTGCTGCTAAACAGGGGCCTCACTGTGTATCCTGGACATGGGAGCTGGTGGTTCAGGAGCTACAGGGATAACAGGGGACATCCCAGCATGTTCAGAGCCCCTGCAGAACCCAGGGGAGTTTCTAGGGAGAAAGGAGGAGAGAAAGTGATAGCCAAAGCTGTGGGACAGGCACCAGGAGAGAAAGGAGCTGGCACCGGAGTGCAACCTTCAACACTGCCATCTGCTGCATGACCACGGGCAGGTCCCAGTGGTTTCAGTATCGGACTGCAAAATAGGTGACTACTCAGTTAATGGTGATGGTCATTCTTGGAGTGGCAAGGCATGGTATGAAGATCACCAGCCTGTGTGTCAGACACGCCTGGGTCCAGACACTGGCCCTGCCACACAGCAGCTAGTCACTTCAGCTCCAATACTCCTGGTCTCGGCTGTAAAATGGACAAGAATACCTACTTCCCCAGGTTGTGGTGAGGATAAAAGCACACGCTGCCCACAGTGCACTTTAGCTTAGGGCCCAGCACGTGACAAATGCCCCCAGATGGTAGCTGTTGTTCCAGAGGTACACGTGTCTTTCTGCTATCTCATGTGATGAAAGTCCCCTGAGGGACTATGAAAATGTCAAATGTTTTAAGGCATCGACCGGTGCTTTGTAAACCTTTTCCCACTCTGCTTTTCAACAGCCACCTCACTGCATGGCAAAGCTCAGGGTGCAAGGCCCACCATGCAGCTCCGGGCCCCACCACCTCCAGGCGCCAGGTCTGGTCAGGCCAACTACCTCATAGTTGCTGGCGAGGAAGGGGAACTGCTTGGGCTGCAGGAACTGTGTCTTGGGGATGTCCAGGCCGTCCTCCCCATACAGGAACTGTACCACGCTGCCGTCACTGTCGCGGACTGTCAGATCATACTGGACGACCAGCCCCTCCAAGTGCTTGATGATGCACCTGCAAGGAGACCAGGGCAGTGGACGGTGGAAAGGGCAGCTGGGCAAAGCTCCGATGCCCCAGGCTCTGTGCTACAGCAGCTCCTGACCAGGGAGCTTCCTGATAGTTTTCTGGGAGGAGGAAGTTGCAGCCGCATGTGCGAGAGGCTAGCTGCCATTGCTTGGCCCTGGCTCCCATATCCAGCCCCAGCAGCCGGGACTGCTGCCTGCCTTTCACTCCCCTGCACTGAAGAGCTCCCCAAGGACCAGCATCAGTAGGTCCATAAGGCAGGTAAGGCAGGAGGGCTTGCTACCCACCCAATGCCTCTCCAGTGTGGTTAGTCCAGATATTTTCCAGGGAAACTAAGGACACATTAGGAACTAAATGCTGATGTGCTAACCCTAACCTGGTGCCCTTTTTCCTCAGTGCTCCCAGTTGTCAGCTGTCTCCCTCAACCTCTCTTCCTACCACCTGGTACTGGCTTCTTAGCTTACCTCTGGCCACTCTGCCCCTGTCTCTTCCTGCCACCTTAACAGGAGGTTTTCTAGGAGCCACTGTTCCCTTAAGCTCCAAGGACAGAATTCAGTGTCAGTCACCATTGTCTTCTTGGCATCCAGCCCAGGGCCTGGTGAGGTTGGTGCTGAGCACCACTTCCCCTCTGCTGCAAATGCTGCAGGTGCTGCCTGGAGCCCTCTGCTCTGTTCTCCTTGCCCGCAGGGCTCTGCTCTCAGCACCAGCAACGGCCCCACAAGGCTGTGCGTCCAGGCCTCTTCTGACCATCAGGCCTTGTCTTTAAAGGTCCACGGGACATGGCTGCTTGAATAACCTCCTGCTGACTCCTCATGCCACACATACTTTCTTTCTCTTCTCTGTCAACTGTGTCTCTGAGCTGTCACTCAGGCCTGAAAACTCAACTAGGTTTATCTGCTGCCTCTCTGCTTCTTCCTCCTGCGTTTCAGCCAGCTGCTCTACGTCTTCACAACGGCTTCTTCCTTTCCATGGCCACTCTTGGGGTGCAGCCTTCCGACGTCCGGCTAGAACTCCACCATAGCCGGGCTGGCCTCCTCCAATCCATCCTGTCTGAAGCCCTGCACGGGACCTCCCCACCACAACCCTCCACTGGCAGATGGAGCTCGCGGAGGCTTATGTACTTTACTCTGATGGTGGCTGCTCCTCTGTTCCAACAAAGACCCTCCACATCTTCCCCCCAGCGTTATCTAATTGGCCTCAGGGACTCCCACCCCACACAAGGATCCCCTCACCCCAGACTTATTTGATCATTTGTTTTCTAGCTTTTTCTATGTTATACACGTATTGTTGAACGATTTAAGAAATGGGAACTGGGGCGTAACCCCTGCTCACGGAAGGAAACGGCCGTGTGATCCATGCCCGAGAGGGGAACTCGCCCAGCGGTGCTGAATGCCGGCTCTCCACATGGTGCCGCCAGCTCGGCAGATGGCTTCCTTGCTGCCCCACCACCCAGGGTTGTCCACCCCAAACCCACCCTTCCCTTTCCTGGCCCAACCCCATGGGCTGCAGCCTTGGCAGTCAAGGGGGAGGGGACCATAGTAAGGAGTACAGCTTTGGGGAATCTGGAACATAGCAGCAGGAGAGAGGACAAGGCTGGAGCAGAGACAGGAAAACCTCTAAGGGCAGGATAAAAGGAGTTCTGCCTCCCTGTGGGGTAGTCACCCGAGTTCCCAGAGAATAGGACTTAGAGCCAGGCCTGAGGGGGTGGGGGGGAATAGTGTGCATCCGCAGAACACAGGGGCCCTCTGGGCCCTCTGTATAAACCTCTGAGCTCACTCTCTACCAATCTTTTAGAAGGGGAAGCTTATCTGCATTTTCTGTCCCAGGCCACCCATGGCCATTTTTAAAAAGTTTTTTCACCCAAAGGGACTATAAGTGAACCATCACTGACAATGTGAAAGATGACAACGTGGAGGTGACTAGTCCTGGGACACAGACCCCATCTAATAGGGGCAGAGCAGGTGCTTTTTACCTTTGGAGATAGCCGGAGCGGCTGGTTTTCACGGCGGTGTCCACCAGACCCTCTCGCCCTGCCATGCAGTGAAAGAAGAACTCCTGTGGGAGATGCGGGGCCGGGCCCCAGAGGTGGCCGTGAGGAAGGATGCTTCCTGAAGGGTGGTGCAGGCCAACAACACCACCGGCAGCCTAGTCAGATCTCCTGTGGCTCTCGGCCCGGACAGGTCCGATGGCCCCAGTGGCTTCTGCCCTCCCCTGTGGCTTACCTTTTGTGCTACCTTGCCAGGAGCTCCACCTGCACCCATGCATTCCACCCTCAGTATTTTATCCCACACCGCACACCCCACTTTCCAAATGGAAATGGCACTTGGGCTTTATCACTCTTCCATTCGGTCCACATCCCTGAATTCTGCTTCCAACAGTGTTATTAGAGGTACACAGTCTTTTCCAAACGTTTTAACTAACTCACCACAAGAAATACACTTATGATAGTAATCAGCAAACATGGACATACAGATAGAAAACTCAAAGGAAAACTTTAGGAAACTGTCCTATCCCTTACTTGGATGTTTTCTTCACTACCCTGTTCTGTTTTATTATAAAGAAATGACAGTCACTATCTATTACAGTGATTTCATGATTCACTAAGGGGTCACAACCAGAGTTTAAAAAGTTCTGGTCTGTATCATCTCTCTTCCATCCTTTGTCAGAGGCCATGGGTGGTCACTGGAGAACCCATGTGGGACTGATGAGCCCTTGGAGCAGTTGGTGGCCTTGAAACGAAAGGCCGGTCCTCTTCACGACCTGGATTTAGTTGTCTGATCTTGCAGAGATGCACTAACCAAGGAACAAAAGGTACTAACATTCAAAAAGCCATTTCTGACAAGTGTGAGGAGAAAACCTTTTCTTAGGGGAGAAGTCTGTTGCTGACCAAGAACTAGACATTTGCCACAGCTAGTCAATTTTCCCACCATGAAGGAGGAGCCATGGGAGGTACTCTTGGTGGGGGTGGAGTGTGAAATAAATCTCTGTGATGTTCCTTTTGGCAACAGAGGGCACCCTGGTGAGGGGCATCCCCTCTCTAGCTGCCTTCAAAGTAGGGAAGACAGCATAGAGAGGGCATATGGCAGGAAAAGGCAGACCTAGGATCGGTCTTACCCATCTTTTCATTTTTCAGCAAACACTTAGCACTCATGATGTTCCAGGTGCTGTGAAAGCTCTGGTGTTATAATGCTGAACATGACAGGGTGGCATCCTTACTGTCCCTGTGGGCCACAGGGTCTAGTGAGAAAGCAACAAATGGCTTGGCATTTATTACTCGATTGTCCTTGCTCCAAGTTGTTGGTAGAGGTCACAAGTCTCCTACCACTGAGCCCAGCAATGAGCAGAGGCAAGAGAAAAAACTAAAATACATACAGGAGGCTTGATACCAGTTAGGAATCTGCCAGTGACGAAGCCGCCAGCCCTAGGGGTGAATTCATAAGGCTCAAAGCAGGGCAGTGACTTGCCAGATGCCATCAGGGGGGGTCTCCGACCTTCCAATTCAATCTGGCCCAGCAGGCATGAGATCTGGAGGAAAGGAAACCCAAAGGAGAGATCCACACATGTGTTAATGCTGCTTCCTAGCAGAGGGAGGAAGGGCTTGCTCTCGAAAAAAAGCTGCGTGAAAACTGGATTTTGAAGGCCAAACTAGATTTTCCAATTAACCAAAGGCGCTCATGTTTCAAGAAGAGAACTATGCATTCCTATTGCTGACGGATCAAGATTTTACTATTTGGGGTCAGTTGTAAATGGGCGGTGTTTGCAAAAGAAGACATGTCTCAGAACCATTTGGTGTTATACCCAGAAGGGACCTAAGGGCCTTAATGGAGAAACTGAGGCCCACGAGAAAAAGTAACTTATTATAATCCTTAGACTCTTAAGGACAAAAGAAAATAAAACCACCTATTAATATTCTTGGTGGGGGGTGGGGAGGAGGGCAATGTGTCTGGATTTCACTCTAGTCAAGGGACTTGCTGAGGCCTTCAGCCTTTTAAACCCATTCCTACACTGCTCTACACTGTCATCAAGACTTTGAAAAGAAATGTTAACATTTGCAAACATGCTACAAAAGTACTGCAGGACCCCGAGGAGGTAACGGGCCTCAAATTAAGGATAAAGAAACCTCTAGGACAGTGCTTACAATATACTAAAAAATGAAGAAAGCAGACCATGACAGGACCTCAGATAAGACTGATTACACACACGCACACATTTATATCTGTGTTTGTTTCTAACACTGATGTGCTAACGGTACTAATTTCTATATGCTTTTATATTTTTTAGTACTTGCCACGTTTTATATGGCACATGGACCCTTTTAAAATCAGAAAGAAATCTGAAAATTGCCTCCTGCAATCACCCCATCCCTCTGGCAAACCAGCCAGTCCGCCTTTGCTCACACCTGCATGGTGTTTACAGTTGAACCTTTGGCTCCAGATTGCACCATCATCTGCAAGTTGTTCTCTGGGAACTGTCTGTGCAGGCCAAATGGCATGCATGCCTGCAGATTAAATAAAGACATCAAGTCAGTGACTTCACTCCCATCTGAAATCCCAAATCACAAGGTAAACCTGGGATTCGGAAGCAATAAATTCAGACTATTTATCTAGAGATAAGGGCCAAATCCCACTCAAGGTAAGAAGTCTCATTTGGCAACCATCCTTTTTGCTAGAACTCCTAGATACAAGTCTAATGATGAGGGCCCCCACGTGCTGTGCCCTCCTGACACCCTCTGCCAAGAAGCTCAAGGCTCTTGCCACTGGCAAATGGGAATAAAAAGGGAGAACTAGAGGGGCCAGCATATCCAGTTGGTGAGTCTAAAAAGGAGCTGGCTAAGAAGAAAATTTGAGGTGATACCCTTGTGGATCTGCCCAGCAGAGCACAGCCTCACTTCCTGCACACTTGGCAGTGAGGACCAATGCCTGTGACACACTCACATTTACCAACATGCTGCCCTAGTACCACGTGGGAGTCTGGCCTTGGCTCCAGGGCCAGCAGACATGAGCAAAACCCTCTAGGTGGAGCCTGAAGAGGCGCTGGGAGGGGCTCAGAGTCTATTTAAGCTTCTACTAGGATTGCAGAGACCCAGACCCACGTAGGAGAGATGGGGCGGGGGGAGTGGGGGGTGTGCAGTGGGAAGAGAGTTGCTGGTGGGACAAGAAGCGATTCTGAGGTGCTTCTGAGACCACACCCCAGCATTCTTAGTCAAGCCTGGAAGCTGGGCCTCCAGATTCTCGGAGTGGTGCTGGGAAGGCTCCTCCGAAGAAAACTTCTCAGGGACAGCACTTGTACCGAGAGGTCTGCATTCCTGGCAGGCTAAGGGATCCTGGAAGCCAGTTCAGAGGGCACCAGGCAAATACCGACTGTTGTTGAGCAATGGCCTTGCTTCTCCCTCTCCCCCTCAGGCTGGGCCTTGTGGTCCAGAAGGCAGGGTGAGGGCCAGGCTGGCTCCTTCAAGCTGCAGGACTGGAAGCCCCAGCTCTGAGGCAAGATGGTGGAGAGCCCCGGCTGTGGTCTTGGCCTGTGCAGGGACTTCCCTCTCCTTTCTCCGATGTAGAAGAACTGGCTTGGTGGAAAAGCAGACAGGGGCTCTGGAGAATTTCCAGAGTGCTCCCACCGTGTCAAGAGCATAGTGTAGATTAGCTCCTTAATCCTCTCAGCAATGCTGTGAGGTAAGTGTTCCTCATATCCCTCCTTCCAGGCTAGTAAACCAAGATACAGATTGCTTACATCACTTGCCTTTAAGTCACACACCAAGTACATGGCAGACAGGGTTTGAACCCAGGCTTTCACCCCCAGCCGCCATGTTAAGTGGCAATAGTATTTTTGGTCCTTCATTCTGCTCCTCCACCACAGTGGCCCCAGAGGAATTCTTCAGTCCCCATGGATGCAGTCACCCCAAAACACAAACATTTAAAACGAAAAAGAAGTGCAAAGCATGTCCTCTCAGCATTAACCGAGTAAGAGCACAAAGCCCTTGGCTCTTCAAAATGATGAATTCTATACATCCCACCTCACATCTCACCCAGTCAGCTGTTAAAGAGCCAAAGTGCTCCACAGGGCCCTAAGTGAGAAGCAAAATGTAATTTTTTTAAAAACCAGCATTCAAAATGGTGGTGATAAGTGCACACGCCGCTGGACTAACCTTGTTAATCTCATTGTTGTAATGGTTCACTTCCTCCTTGAACTTCAGATCAATCATGTTAAAATCCCTCTGGTCTTTGCCCAGATGGGCATCCTGCCATTTCCCTTGGACCTCGTCACATGACGCAGCTTCTGGCAGGTTTAATGCAGCCCTGACAGCCTAGGATGAGAAAAGGAACACGTCACAGGCAGCAGCCAAGGGAGGAAGGTGTGGCTTTTGTTCCATGGGAGACCCGACCCTCTGCAGTAGGCTGTAGCCTCCCAGGCCCTCCTCACCCGTGGCCCGCAGTGGGTGGACTCTTCAATGACTCTGTGTCTCTTAACATCTGCCTTCGGCTTAACCAGAATGTCTTCCACGCCTGTGAAGTGAGACAGACAAACTCTCGGGGGACCGGGCCTAACTTCTCACCAGGCTGTAAGCTTGGGAGGTCAGGGCACGGCACATGGTTCCACAAACACAGGAAGCACCAGAATAACGATGACGATACTGACATTGTTATTAAGAAGAGATTGCCACCATCTCCTAAGTGCTTCCCAGAGGCTAAGCATTCGAAGCCCCATTTTACAAATAGTCAAACTAAGGCTCAAACCTGAGCTACCTGCCCAATGTTCCATAGGCAGAAAAGTAAACCCAGGGCCAAGTTACAAACCTGTGCTCTTAGCCACCAGCTAGACTGCACTCCACTCAATACATACATGTTGAATGAATGGATGGGCTGGGGTGAAGATGAGGTTTTGGATGAAAACTGAGGAAGAAGACAGGAAGGGAAAGAACATCCTGGTTTTGATTCCCAGCAGGCACACGTCACAGGGCCCACCCTGCATGGTTGTGTGTGTGTGTAGGCACACACCTGAGCCCGGGTGACAGGGCCCATCACTGCAGGCTGCTCCCGCTTCGGTAAACCTGTCATTCTGGCCTCAAAGGGCTGAGGAATTCCTCACCTTGGGCGGCACCTCCCCCTACTTCATCTTTTAACCACTTGCTGCCTGTTATCTGTCGAGTGCTACTGGGCTCAAAAGTCCCTCAGCCAAGGTCTGAATGGGAAGACAAACAATGGCTACACTGTTCAGAAGCTGAGCTAAAACAGCTGGAATTTCCAATGCAACATTCTGGAAGCTTGAGGGGCTCAGAAGAACACGTACAAGTAAGGGAGGAAAGAAAGTCCCTCTGTGAGGAAGCCGTAACCACAAAAGCGGGTCTTTCATGGGGTCAGCTCCAGGCCACTTTGCTGTCCCTTCACTGACCTCTGGCTACGAAGGCGGGAGCGGAAGGCAATGTCTCTAGCTCACCCTTCCCTCAGAGCTGGGCCCAGCTTGGCCCTGTTCCCTTTCTGTCTCGTGGTCTCTGGGAGGCTTTTGTATCTGGGGGCTGAATTCTCTTTGTGCCATGTGCTGCACAGTGCTGCAGGCACGGCTTGTTAGGTGTGGTCCTCATCGTGAGCTGGGTGTGGCATCTTCCGCTACTTTTCATTTTTAAAGATGGGATTCCCAGCAATAAAGTGAAAGCCAGGAAAAGAGCCTAAATGTCTAATTACAGAACTGGTTAAATAAACTATGGTACATCTATACAACTAGAATAATCTGTAGCCACAGACCTGAGGATGTAGGACCTGTCCAAAAGAACGTATATAAATACATTCCAAAATGGGGAGTAAAAGGTTACAAAAACTGTGTAGTGTAGGATCCCATTTTTCTCTGAATGTGTTTATATTGGAAAGTCTAGAAAGACACATAAAATGTGTGGTTATCGCTTATGGCTTGAATGCTGGGTGACTTTCGGTCACTATCATGTCTGTATTTATTTCTACTCTGCCACAATGGAACATGTATCATATAACCACGCAAGCCCCACTGCAGGCAAGTGAACAGGCTCCAGCTGAGGTGGCCCATGGGCCCCACAATGGGATTCCCACCATGTCTGCACACAAGCAAGTCTGCAAAGCACAGAGTCTTACTTTAATCACCAACTAGACAATGCTAACACTCACTGTGGCTCAGGCTCAACACACAGCATGTCACGTGTTCCTCACAGGAACAAAGCAGAAGGGCTCAGACTCCACTCTGCGTCCTTGGGAGACGCACCACCCTGAGTAAGCCCAAGGCATAGACAGTAACAGCACGCTTGCTGTCTTTATCAGAGCCAACTTCCTCAAACGGTGTGTGCTCATTTCCAGGGAGGAGACAAGGGAGTTCTTCTTCCTATCTTAGGATCACCCCAGCAGGTCTGCCCCAACATGATGTTTCCAACAGCACCGATGCCTCAGCTGTGTTGGGAAGTGTGGGCAGTTCTGACAGTAGGGAAGAAGGTGGTCTCTGGAACGTGGAGTGCCCAAGGAATTCTGGAAGGACGCTTACAGGAAAGAATGGAGGTGGGTTCGAGTGTGAAAAATCAGTGTCAGGGATAGACAACCATGAAGGCTGGGTGGAGAAAAGGACAGAATGGAAATAAGGACCAAGGAGGGTGAAGAAATGCTGGCCATCAGGGAGTGGTGGAAAGCACCAAGAAGGAGCATGTCTGTGTCATGCTGCTGGCAGTCAAGTGAAGACATAGTTGTAGAAGGAGACTGGCCATTCCCTTGGAGGTTGCTAATAGAGTCAGGGAGACATCCCGATGGGCATGCTGGTTAGGAGAGAGGGAGCCGCAGGGCCAAACGCCCAGCACTCACCCAAGGTGAAACCTCTGTAGAGCTGCAGGTAGGCAGTGAAGAGGCGGGCCAGGCAGGTGAGAACCTTGCCGCTGGTCTCCCCACCATAGATCTCGTAGCAGCAGTGGACCAGGCCATAGGCGGAGCTCCCATAGTGTGCCTTGTCCAGCACCCCACAGAGCAGCTCCCCTTCTCTGATGATCACCTGTGCAGGGGACAACACCAACACTGGAGTGGAGGTGACACCTCCTGTGTAAGCCACCCCCTCCCTTCTCTGTGTTTTATTAACCTTATTGTGTATGTACCTCTACTGTAACCTGCCTCAAGTCCTTGATGGAAAGATGTAGGGTACAAACGGAACTAATATATTTTTTCTTTTAATTTAGTTTTTACTTTTGAGAGAGAGAGAGAGAGACCGACTGTGAGTGGGGAGGAGGCAGAGAGAGAGGGAGACACAGAATCTGAAGCAGGCTCCAGGCTCTGAGCTGTCAGCACATAGCCTGATGTGGGGCTCAAACCCACAAACTGTGAGATCATGACCTGAGCCAAAGTCAGATGTTTAACTGACTGAGCCACCCAGGTGTCCCTAATGTATTTTTTCCAAATAAAGGAGATGAGGACATATAGACCAATACTTTTAAATTACTTTTTTCCAGAGACTATACTATATACACACACGCATGTGCAGACATTTCAGTGTTTACATGTCCTCTTACACCACAACCCTGCCCATACTGACTTGAGGTCAAGTACCCTTGTGACTATAAATGAGAGCATCCAGAGCGTAAACTTCATAACCATGACCTTGGCCTAGGTACTCCCTCCCTTGGACCCTAGAAGTAAGAACAACATAACCTTTCTAACATCTTTTAAGACTTCTGCACTTCTATAAAGTTGGGATAAAGCATTAGAAGCTAATTAAAGGAAGGACTGCTAGGTACATAATGGAGTATGCATTAAGCATATGATCTATAAAAGGAAAGCAAAGTGGCAGCTTCACTTTGAAATGGAATGTCTGCTAGACCCTGTGACAAAGCACTTGTGAGCCGGGGACTTAAG
The DNA here is from genome assembly GCF_022837055.1 of Prionailurus viverrinus. NCBI lineage: Eukaryota > Metazoa > Chordata > Mammalia > Carnivora > Felidae > Prionailurus > Prionailurus viverrinus. The sequence continues at coordinate 101,198,820 of NC_062563.1, forward strand.
GCTTGGAACTCTTTAGTGTGGGGCCACTATTGCTTGTTGCAGGAGCACTGTGCCCAGGTTCCACTGCCCTGGGCCTCCTCCCCAAGGCCTGGCTCCCGAGCCACAGAACTGGCAAGTGTGCAACCTCACAGCTGGTTGGTCTGTGATCTCGAGCCACTCAGGAGCCTCAAGGGAAAGCTCAGGCTCTGCAATTCCAAGTTTTGCAGAGTTGAGTCTGGAGGCCTTCTGCTCCTCAAGTGGGTTGTGAGGTTTATACTGAGGGTCAAATGCTAGTGATGAACTCTGACCCTTTCTTTCTAAAACTAAAAACTGACACCGACTCGGACACAAGGCCCTCTCTTATGAACCATGACGCCCACTTCTATGGGCGTGTCTCCCTTTCTCTGTCTCCATTTTAAATCAATTTGCCTAAAACTGGGACTAGATGTCTCCAACCCACACAGCTAGGCAGCCAGACCTGGGACTCGCACATTGAGTCAGGGTTAAAGCCGGGAACAGGCCGAGGAGACTCCTGCACCCAGGCTTTGCCGCTGATCTTCGCCTTTCCCGATAAGCTCAGTGGGATGTGGTCCTCTGGGATTATGTTTATGAGCAGCGTTGACACAACCTGGAGAGAAAAAGAAGATAATGCTGATTGTGGGGAGAAAAGGTGAGGAGCTCCCTTTTAGGACCTCCTGTCCCTATGCACCTTGAAAAGCCAGACAACTCCATTCTGATGATCTGTAGGCAGAGCAAGAAAAACAGACACTTCCACTTCTGTAGGACAAATTGATCTCAGTTCTTTTTCACTCACATGGCTTAGGAAGGGGCTTAGGAACAGGAACAAACATACACCATTAAGAACGTCAATGGGATTATTTCCTAAAATGATTCTTTAAGTGAACAATCTTCTAGACCTGAGGATTAAGTCCCTGAATAGACCAAAGCAAGGAGAAGAAACAAATTTCTGTGGGGTCATAGCAGAGAAAGATTTGAGTATATGGTTTAAAAAAAAAAAAAAAAGGTAAAAAAAATAAACAAACAACAGCAGTGGAGGTGCAGCTGCCGTCTCCCAGAGGACAGGCCCAGGACTGAGGCAAAGGTCAAAGAACGCTCTTCAAAGGCATCCTTCTCTCATCTTCAGGCCACATCAAAATAGACGATTATTATGTGCAGTCATTACATATAGTCAATAACATCCTCCCACAGAACAGCTTTGACTTTCCGGCGGGTGCCAAGGAAGGAAAGGATACAGAGAAAGAATGGAGAGCTCTCCTTCTGAAGAGATTCACACAGGAGGCTGAGGCATCTGACTGAGAAGCTTCAGGGATGAGTGCTCCAGTGTCTGGTCCACCATTGACTGGTCATGTACTGTGGGGCAAAATGACTATGCTCTTAGGTTGAGCACTGGTCATTTGCAGAATGGATAAAATCCACCCATTCACACAGCAATTATATATTGAGTGCTTACAATGGGCCAGGTGCTGGGAAAAGTCATGTATAAATCAGTCTGTCTTTGGTGGAACCTTCATTCCCAAAGGGGATTATCCCTGGAGGAAAATAAAACAGGGAAGGACCCCAGGTAGAGCAAGGGGAGGAGGGAGGGAATATTTAGGATTTTAAATAAGACGGGAAGGGAAGGCCTCACTAATGAGGTAGTGAGGAAAGGAGCCATGCAGACATCAGACCATGCATTTCAGGCAGAAGGCTTTTAGTGTGAGTGTGAAGGAAACCTACTTGGGAGGTTTTGACCACAGGAGTGACATGCTCTGATTTTACTTTTAACAGGCTCACTCGTTCCAAATACATTCCTGGTCTAGACAACTGAGGCTACATAAATGCCTTAGAGAATAAGCCCCGTAAGTGGTGCTGACAAGAAGGACGAGTACTTTAGAAGTGGTCATTAAAGTTGAGTGAGGCACATCACCAGACCCACTGGTTATGTGACTAGCAACCTGATGGCTCCCGCCCAATAAGCTTTTACTGGCTAACACCAGAAATAAATTCATTTGCCTGGAATTAATTACGGCTACTGAGAGGCTAGGGCACCCTTCTTTTGCCCCAGTTGGGTGCATCACAGCGGCCATCCGCTCAACAAGTGGCTGCTAACTGCAGGCTAGGAGAGGCAATTTCTCAAGCAGCTGCTCTACTGAGAACCCAAGGGAGGGCAGCAGTACCTGGGGGATAACCATGACTCCAGAGGGGCCAAAAGCACGCATTCCCAAAGATGCAGCAGGCCAGGAGCAAACAGGCCAGTGCAACAGGCATGACGGCTAAGGAGGGGCTGGAAGCCATCAGCTGGCATCAACAGCTTTCTCTACGCCTGTACCAGGCCCCACAAAGTAGTGTCTTTATATGTGCACAATGGGGCCACAGTGGTTGCCTTTTAATGCATGTGCATCAGAAGTGGGAGGACAACTGGCAAGTGTGTCTTTAAAGAAGCAGACAACACGTGATCTCAGCAGAAGACGACCAGCAGGGTCATGACACACTCTCCACAAGGCTGGCACTGCCAGGAGACGGTGAGGAAGTTAAGGCAGGAGCGTGAGGCTTCCTTGTCATGCCAACCACTAGTTGCACTAGCTGCACTTCAATCAAATCACCGTATGTAGAGCAGGGACTGCCAGGCTGGGCACAGTCAGGAAAGCAAGTCTCTGCGCAAGGTAATAGAAGCACACACATCCAACCAACCGAGGACAGGGAAACAGGACCTACCATCTCATCTATAAAGTCAAGAGGGCAGAACAAGCAAAGCATTTGACAAACTCCAACACCCTTTCATGATAAAAACACTTAACAGAATAGGAATGGAAGGGAATGGCACTGACCTAACAAAGGGGAGGCATTTGGGGCACCTGGGTGGCTGTCAGTTAAGCATCCGACTCTTGATTTCGGCTCACGTCATGATCTCACGATCTGTGAGTTTGAGGCCCGCACTGGACTCTGAGCTGACAGTGCAGGTCCTGTTTGGGACACTCTCTCTCCCTCTCTCTCTGTTCCTCCCCTCTGCTTGTGTTCTCTCTCAAAATAAATAGACTTAAAAAAATAGTAAAAGGGGAGGCATTATGAAAAACCCACAGCTAATATACTCAATAATCCAAGACTAGACACTTCCTGCTTAAGATCGAGAATAAGAAAAGATGCTGGCTCTCACCACTTCTATTCAACGATGTACTAGAGCATTGGACCTGTCTGGTACTGGCCAGGGCAACTGGGCAAGAAAAGAAATAAAAGGCATCCAGATTGGAGAGGAAGAAGCCAAACCACCTCTGTGTGCACATGATGTGATATATATGGAAAACGCTAAATCCACAAAAAAATTATCAGAGCTAGTAAATGACTTCAAACAAAGCTGAAGGACACAAGACCAACATAGAAAAACTGACAACTGCTGACAGTAACAATAACAATAACACAGTAACACAGTAACACTAACAATAACAATTTGAAAATTAATTTAATAAAGCAATTCTATTTATAAAGGCACCAAAAATTAAAATACTCAGGAATAAATTTAACCAAAGAAGTGTAATAAAAGTCATATGCTGAAAACTATTAACACAATGTTGAAAGAAATTAAAGGAAATCTAAATAAATGGAAAGACATCATGGATCAGAAGACTGTTAACATGGCAAGAGTCCCCAAATTGATCTACAGGTTTAAGGCAATCCTTACTGAAATTCCAAGTGCCAGTTTTGCATAAATGAACAAGTTGATCCTAAAATTCACAAGGAAATGCAACAGACCCTGAATAGTCAAAACAATCTTGAAAAAAAACAAAGCTAAAAGACTCACACTTCCAGATTTTAATACAACAAAACTACAACTATTAGGACATAATAGTGGCATAAAGATAGATATGTGGATCAATGGAAGAGTCCATAAATAAACCTATACATCTACAGTTAATTAATTTTTGACAAGGGTGCTAAGAATGCTCAACAAATGGTGTCAAGACAACTGCATATCCACATGTAAAAAAAATGAAGCTGAACTCTTACCTCACACCATATACAAAAATTCAAAGTGAATCTAAGACCTGAACATAAGGATTAAAGCCCTGAAATTCTTAGATGGAAAAATAGCTGTAAATCTGTGTGACCTGAGATTGGGCAACAGATTCTTAGATGTGACATCAAAAGCACAAGCAACAGAAGAAAAAGTAGATAAATTTCTCAAAATTAAAATCTTTGTATGTCAAAGGACACATTAAGAAAGTGAAAAGACAACCCACAGAATGAAAAAAAATATTTGCAACATATATATCTAATATAGATCTAACAGCTAGGATATATAAAGAACTCTTAGAATTCAACGATAAAAAGACAAACAGGTCAATCACCAAATGGGCAAAGGGCTTGAATAAACACTTCTCCAAAGATACTACAGATGGCCAGTAAGCACATGAAAAGATATTCAGTATCATTAGTCATTAGGTAAATACAAATCAAAACCACAGCGAGATACCACTTCATACCCACTAAGCTGAAACAAAGAAAGAGGAAGTAAGTGTTGGTATGAATGTGGAGCAATGAGAATGCTCATGCATTGCTGACAGAAATGTAAAATGGTACAGGTGTTTTGGAGAACAGTTTGGTAGTTCCTGAAAAAAGTTAAAAATAGCATTACCATATGATCCAGCAATTCCACTCTTAGCTATACAGCCAAGAGAACTAAAAATACATATTCACACAAAAACTGGCACACGAATACACCCTGTGGCTCTATTTATAACAGTCACAGAGGTGAATGAGCCAAAATATCCATTTATCAACTGACAGATAAACAAAATGAGGTATATCCATATAATGGAATATCATCCAGTCATAAAAAAGAACGGAGTACTGTTTATGCTACAATGTGAATGAATCTTGAAAATATTATATTAAGTAAAAGAAGAAGTCGCAAAAGGCCCCACGTTATATAACACCTTTTACATGAAATGTCCGACATAGGCAAATCCATAGAGACAGAAGTGATGGTTGGGAATGAAGGAGGAATTGCCAATGATGATAATAGGTACAGGGTTTCTTTTGGTGATGATGAAAATGTTCTGGAATTAGCTAGTGGTAATTGCTGTACAACACAGCAGACAAACTAAAAGTCATTGAATTAGACTGTTTTTAACAATGGTAAATTTTGTGTTAAATACGAATTATATCTCAATAAGAAAAACAAGGGAGTCAGACAAGATGATTTTAGGCTTCCTTCTGTAATAACATCCTAGCAGTGTTTCATTTACTTTCTGGTCATAAACTATGATGCTAAGGAGAAAAGACTATCCGCAACATTCTTTTAAACTGTGAGAGGTAGCAGTATCTATGAGAATAATAATGACATTTTTTTAGACTAAGACTATTATTAAACTTTAAAACGTGTTTTAAAAGTTAAAAAGATTTCTTTAAAAAAGAAGTTTGTAATGTGTATTTACATTTGACACCCTTTGACTCAGCAATCACATCGCTGGGAACTCATCTAAAATACATACCAACGGGGGCCCCTGGGTGGCTCAGTCGGTTAAGCATCCGACCTCGGGTCAGGTCATGATCTCACGGCTTGTGAGTTCAAGCCCCGCGTCGGGCTCTGTGCTGACAGCTCAGAGCTTGGAGCCTGCTTTGGATTCTGTGTCTGCCTCTCTCTCTCGCTCTACCCCTCCCCCCCTCAGTCTCTCAAAACTAAACATTAAAAAAATAAATAAAATAAAATACATACCAATGCAAGTCCACTAGTATAAACAGAAGTGGTGCTCACCACAGCACTAGATAAAATCGTAAAAAACCAGATAACAATCTAAATGTCTGCCAACAGAGAGCCAGTTAAATCAACTATGGTATCTGTATCGTTGGATACAACACAGAATGGGTTAAAAGGAATGAGATAGACCTACATGTATGAACACAGAATGAGACCTACAATATATCATTAAGTGAACTAAATATATCCCAAAGCAATCACAAGAAAGGTTCTGTTAACCCCTAGCACATGAAAACAGTGAAATGAATTTCTTGCCACATTCAGAGTTTGTTAGGGTGGTCCAAATTAAAAATACAGACTGCTTGAAATAATGGAATTCCCTCTGGAAGCCCTGGCGGCTCATTCAAAGTAAGCCAGCTTACAAATCAGTCAAAAAAGTTCCAGGTGCCTGGTGGTCAGGAAAACTCATACCTCAGGACCAGGATGTCATGGATAAAGAAATTTAAAATATAAGCTCAAAACTGAATGCCAGATTTAATCATGATTCATGGTTCCTCTCAGCAAGTATAATATCTCACTCTTAATTATTTTCTATGAGAGTATGTGTGGACATAGAGAATGGGGTTGGGGAGGGAGGGAATTTTTCCTTTCTCCTTTCACATTACTGATTTTTGTTTAACAACAAACTTCAGTTACTTCTATAGTTAAAAAGAATTTGAAGGACAGAGACCTAATAACTGAACTCAGCAAGGTTGCTGAATACAGGGATAATATACATAAATTATTTCTACATTGCAATCATAAACAATTAAATTTAATAAACAATAGCATCTATAATAGCAATTCCAGGAAATGGGTCTAATGATAGATATATAAGACTTACATTAATTGAAGACATACCAGGTTCATAACTTGAAAAATTCAATACTGTAAATATGTTGATTCCCCCTTAAGTGATCCACAGGCACAATGTAAACCCACTAAAAATCCTAGCAGGTATGTTTTTTTGTAGAAATTTATAAGCTGACTTTAAAAGTTATATGGAAATACACAGGGCCAAGTATATTCAAGACAGTCTTGAAGAAGAACAAAGCTGAAGACTTTTGCTATCAGAAGTCAGTATGATAAAGCTACAATAACTAAGATAGTGTGGTACTGGTACAATGGACTCAAACAAATTAATGGAACTGAACAGAGTCCAGGAACAGACCCACATGTATATGACTAGTTGATTTATGACAGGAGATACTAAAGAGCAGTGGGAAAATGTTGGTCTTTACAACAAATGACGTTGTATCAACTGGACAGCCATATGGGGAAAAAAGGAATCCCCTACCTTATATCACACACACCCATGAATATCAACTTCATGCAGACAATTAAACCTAAGACCTAGTGTGAAGGTAAAACAATAAACACTAGACAATAACACAGGAGAATACCATTGTACCTTCAGGGCAAGCATACTTATACAGGACTAGCCATAAAAGGCAAATGCTGGTGAGTTATATTAATGAAAGAGCTCCGATCGTTAGAAAACAGCATTAGGTTAAAAGATAAAGGTTTGGCAATGGACTAATTCAAGAATATATACAAAAAACTTTTACCTACTAATAAGAAAATGGCATAGAATATAAAACAAGCAAAAGGCTTGAACAGGCACTTCACAAAAGATGATACCCTAATGGCCAATAAGCATATGAAGAGGTGCTCAAGCTCACTTGTCATTAAGAAAATGTAAATTAAAACCACAATAAGGTGCCACTACAAACCCATCTGAATGGCTAAAATTAAATAGAAATAAACAAAATGGGACAATAATACCAAGTTCTGCTGAGGCTAAGGAGCAACCAGAATTCTCATGCCCTGTGCTGTTCTTCCAGGTTGCTGTTTATTAATAAATCTATTAATACTGAACATAGATCTTATGACTCAGCAGTTTGATTCCTTGGTATTTAGTCACCAAAATACACACAAACACACACACACACACACACACACACACACACACACACACATATGTTCAACAAAAAATATATACAAGAATGTTACAGTAGCCCTTTTTATAATAGCCAAATGAAGACAAGCCACATGTCCATCAACAGTAAAATGGATAAACATATGATGGTATAATCACATAATGGAATACCATACAACACTGAAAATGAACTAACTATTGCTATATGTGGTATCATGAGTGACTTACACAGAGATATGATCTACCAAAGGATGTTACTTATATAAAGTTCAAGAAAAGACAAAACTTACCTTTCGTGTTAGAAGTAGGTCAGTGGCTATCTTTGGGGAGGGGTAAAAACTGACAGGGGTCTGGAAGGGAGTGCTGGCTGAGAATCTACTTTCTGATCTGGGTGACACTTTACAAAGTTATATTCACTTTGCAAACACTCACTGAGCTATATACACTTGAGATCTGCAATGACAGTCAAATCCGTTTTCTTCATATGTCCTTTCAACAAATGTTGACAGACCTCAGATTCTTAAACGGAAAGAGAAGCACTTAACAGGCTGCATGAAATGCCCTGGAGAAAGAGCCTAAGACTTCATTTTCTGAGGCAGTACAAATAAACCGCCTAAGCTAAGCTCCTTATCTCCTGATTCTGAACATGACTTTTCTCTGCAGAATCAGACTGAGCCACTAACAAATTCTGGTGCAGGGTAGTCACTCTCTTCTTTTACACCTATTTGCAAAGAAATAACAGCCCATTGGAACCTCACAAGAAACACTGAAAAATCTCAACTGCAACACAAATAAAACCAGGGCCTACTTTCTAGTTTTCTTTAGTTAAAACGTAATAATCTTAGCTCAGAAACATTATAAAATGAAAAAAATTATTCCTAACATGAACCAAATTATTCTATCATTTTGATCTTTTTATGCAACACGTTTTCTCATACACATGCTTAATCCAGTTGCAAAAGTGACTGCATAGAATCCTGTAGTCTACTTCTCCCAACATCGTGTCAGAAAACTACCCAGCCTGCTACATGGTCTTTTAAAACCACTCTTTTAAACTACATAATATCTTAACAAATGGATGTTCCACAATTTACCGAGCACTAATGTTAAGTATCCAGGTTTTTCTAATTTTCCACCATGGCACACCATGGTGTATAATGGACTATTTTTTTTCAAGTAGCTTTTTCTACATTTCAGATTATTTCCTTTGGCTGGCTTCCCAGATTGAAGGGAATCAATGTATTTATGGCTCTAGATATATATTCTTTGTGTACTATTTAGTTCTATTTTGAAACTGCTTACGTTTCCACAAAATTCTAATGAATTCTGGACACTTCATGACTTAAAATATAATCCCTCACTTCCAAGATAACTTGAGATGGCTTACAAAAGAAAGACATAGAAATAATAAAAATAATATCAATGTAAATAATAAATTAGACAAATACATATAGCAAACTATACCAAGGGTCAGCAAACTATAGCCTATAGGCCTAATCTGGTCTACTACCTGTTTTTGTAAATAAAGTTAATCAGATCACAGCCATGCTCATTCATTTATGTGTTGTGTATGGCTGCTTTCAAGTTACCATGGCAGAGCTGAGTTGTTGCCCTACTTGCAACAGAGAATGTATAACCTGCAAAGCCTAAAATATTCACTATCTGGCTTTCATAGAAAAAGCATACCACTCCTTGAACTACACTATCCATACTTATGGATTTTAATCTTAAATTGCAAAATTCCCCATCCATTCTGTTAAACCAACTTCCATTTCTGGCCAGGATAGGGCAACAGTGACCTAAGGACTCTTCCACTAAAAACAACAATAAAAGCAGACATGAATATGAAACAGTGGTTTTCAAGACAATGGACACCAGGCAATGAAGGACAGTGATCAGGAAAGATACAGCAGAGTTGAACTATGTACTAACTGAACCTAACTGACATTTTTGGAGCACACCATTCAAGAGCAGATCATAGATTATTATTTTTTTTAATGTTTATTTATTTTGAGAGAGAGCAGAGAAGGAGCAGAGAGAGGTGAGAGAGAGAATCCAAAACAGGCTCCATACTGTCAGCATAGAGCCTGATACAGGGTCTGAACCCACACACCATGAGATCATGACCTGGGTGAAACCAAGAGTTGGACGCTTAACCAACTAGCTACCCAGGTGTCCCAGATTATACATTATTTTTAAGGGCACACAGAATATTTACCAAGATACACCATAGTAAACATAATCTCATACACAAATGTCAATAAATTTAAAAGGATTCCAGTCACCAATGTATGTTCTCTTGCCACAGTGGAATTAGATTGGAAATCCATAACAGATTATCTGGAAAATCTCTAAATATGTGGACACTAAATAATGGACTTCTAATTAACTCATGAGTCAAAAAGAAGCCAAAAGGAAAATTAGAAACTATTTTGAAATGAAAGAAAATACAACATAATAACTTACATGATGCTACTTAAGCAGAATTTAAAGGGAAAATTTATATCTAAAATGCCTGCACACACAAAAAAAGGAAAAAAGGCCCCCATCAAATGATTTCACCTTTAACCTCAAATGATGAGAAAAGAGCAAATCAAACCCAAAGTAAACAGAAGAAAGGAAATAATATAGATCAAAGTGAAATCAATGAAATAGCAAAAAAAAAAAATACAGAAAGTCAATGAAAACTGGTTCTTGGACAGCAAAACGAATAAACCTCTAAGCAAACTGATCAGGAAAAAAGAAAGATGACACAAATTAGGGCGCCTGGCTGGTTCAGTTTGTAGAGCATGAAACTTTTTTAATGTTTTTACTTATTTTTGAGAGAGAGACAGAGCATGAGTGGGGGAAGGGGCAGAGAGAGAGGGAGATACAGAATCCAAAGCAGTCTCCAGGCACTGAGCTGTCAGCATAGAGGCTGACGGGGGGCTTGAACTCACGAACTGTGAGATAATGACCTGAGCCAAAGTCGGATGCTTAACTGACTGAGCCACCCAGGCGCCCCTGGGGTTTTTATTTTTAAATACAACTCTTGATCTCAGGATCAAGTTGAGTGAGTTTGAGCCCCACACTGGGGGTAGAGTTTATTTAAAAAAAAAAAAAAAAGATACAAATCACCAGTATCAGAAATGAGTGAAGTGACCCACCTACTGATTCTATAAATAGAATAGTAAACAAATATTATGAATTGCTTTATGCTTGTAAATTCAGCAACTTATGACAAATTCCTTAAACACAGTACTGAAGCTCATTCAAGAACAGATAACTTGAAGAGCCCTACATGTAATAGAAATTTTAGTTAAAAAACCTTCCTACAAAGAAAAGTTCAGTTCAAGATGGAGTCATTGTTAATTCTGCCAAACATTTAAGAAAAAATAATACCAGTACTACACAAACTTAGAGAAAACTGAAGAAGAGAAAATATTTCTGAACTCATTCTATGAAGTCTGCATTACCCTGACACCAAAAACAGGGAAAGATATTACAAGAACCTTACACATCAATACAGATACATCTTTGAGATTGTGGGTTGAATTACAGACCACCACAATGAAGCAAATATAACAATAAAGTGAGTCAAATGAGTTTCTGGTTTCCCAGTGCATACAGAAGTTACATTTACACTATCTCGTAGTTTATTAAGTGTGCAATAGCATCATGTCTAAAAAGCCAGTTCACATACCTTAATTAAAAAGTACTTTATTGCTTAAAATGCTGACCATCACCTGAGCTTTAAGTTATAATCACTAATCACTGATCACCATAACAAATATAAATAATAATGGACCAGTGTGAAATGTTGTGAGAATTACCAATATGTGACACAGAGACATGAAGTAATAAGCAAATGCTGTTGGAAAAATGACACCAATAAATGAAGTGGAAAATAGCATACAAAATTGCTTGAATATAGCGTTGCCACAAACCTCCAATTAGTAAAAAACACAGTATCTGCCAAGTATAATGAAACAACACGCAATAAAATAAGGTATGTCTGTATCCCTCACAAACACAAATGTAAAAAACTGCTGAACAAAATTTTAGCAAACTTAATTAAAAATATATATAGACAGGGGAATACCTCATGATAAACAAGGGTTACCCCTGAATGCAAGGTTGGTTTAACAACCAAAAACCAGTCGGGTCGCAGGTCCACAGACTTAAAAGAATTGCTGAGCTAGAAGAGACCTTAGAGATCACCAACCTGAACCCTTTGTATTATAGATGAAGAAAGGAGGCCCACAAAGCCAAGATCACACAGCTGATTAGGAGTCAGGCCTCAAGGTTGAACTTGGGGACCCAGCACATAGTAGAAACACAAACTTGGCTGTACTTCATTATTTGATTAGCACATATAACATTATTTTATTACTTTGACAGTAAGCATGGTGTGATGTCTTCGGGGTTAGTAAGTGCTGGGTTTGAATTCCAACTCTGTCTCCTATAGACCTGGGCATGTAATTGAAGTTCTCTAAGCCTCAGTATCCTCATCTGATAAACGGTGATAATAACAGTCTCTGTATCACAGGTTGGTTGTAAGGATTAAAAAAACATACCTAAAGCACTCAGTAAAGCACTTGCCCCCTCCCAACAAAAATATTACTATTACCACCACTACCAATACCATTGCCTATTACCACCACATTTGCATTATGAGGACATCAAGGACAGTCCACCTGTGCAGTCCACCTGTAGTACTGACACTCCCTTGAAAACACTCAGACCCAGGAACCCCACCAAAGAGAAAATCATACAGATCATACAGGCATACCTTGAAGATACTGCATGTTCAGTCCCAGACCGATTTTTTTTTTAAATGTTCATTTATTTTTGAGAAAGAGAGAGAGAGCGTGCGCGCATGAGCGGGAGAGGGGCAGAAAGGGAGACACAGAACGTGGAGCAGGCTCCAGGCTCCACATTGTCAGCACAGAACCCAAGGTGGGGCTTGAACTCACAAACCGCGAGATCATGACCCGAGCTGAAGTCAGGCGCTTAACCAACTGAGACGCCCAGATGCCTCAAGTCCCATACCATTTGATTTGTCATTTCTCTACTTCTGGCCTGGGCTCTACCAAGAATGAAATCTTTTATTTGAGTGGCCTGTTTCCTTTTTTTGATTTTCTCCCAATTACCTGCTTTCCCGTCCACAGTGGAAAGGGCTTCAGGATGGCAGGAGGAAAGAGCTTCACACGCCCCACTTTGTCTGTGAGTCCTCGGTACAGCAGCTCCATATATTGCTCCCGAGTGAAAAAGCAACCTCGAGTGGTCATGTTTGCACCTGAAACCATGTGATCTTGAATCAACCCCGCCAAGGGCTGGCCATCCTACAAACCAAAACAGTAAGAAGACAAATAGGAAGTCACATTCTAATTCCTAATCATCTGCTTGGAAGCCATGTACTAGCAACAGCCCTCCCTTACACCCCTGTACTGTCCTGCCCCACAGCCTTCCTAGGCTGGTGCTTGGGCCTCCCATCTGGAGAGCAAACTGCCTCCCAAAGCACATGACCAGGCCTTCCTGACCGGCTTCCACCGTGACCATTTGCCGACTGTTCTAGAGCAAAACAGCTCCAAACTCGTCCAGCTCCCCACGCCTTCTGTCCATAATCCCATCTGGTTCTAGTTACTCAGGCAAAAGTTTTGGCATCTCTGCATAAATTTGGTCTAGCTTGCACTTTGCTGTGTTGTTGCTTTTATATTTTGGTTTTATGCTTTAGTATTTTTTCACACATTTCTGGCCTGGCTCTCCTCTAAATCAGCGATCCATTCAACAAATATTTATTGAGAGCCTACTATATGCCCAGGCAGTGGGTTAGCCCTCCAATCTACTCTAGTGGGCCAAACAGACATGATCCTTTACAGTGAGGAAGAGCTACATAGTAAACGAATGATTGGATAAATACGTTACCACAAAGGGTTTTAAATAACATGGAGAAAAATAACAGATGGGTCATCATTTAGATTAGAAATAGGGGGATGGTCAGTGCTCTCTCAGGGGCACGATCTCTCAGGGGCACTATTACAGAGCCCTGAGCATTACTGACTTAAGAGTCAGCTCTCTCTAAGGGGTAGGGGTTCAAGAGATTTGAGAGGGCCTTGATGTGCATGACTGTAAAAGAAAAGAATGTACGTTTACAAGTGTCTCTTCACAATGTAGCACATGTTCATGGTGGGCCTTTAATAAAGGCTGTTGTCTACCAGATGCCCAAACAAGGGCTATTATGTAAGCCCCAGTACATTCATCTCATTTGAAATCTTTCAGACTTTCTGATCCCTAGTCTCCTGCAACTTATCTGTAGGTCTGTGTTCATGGCAACATAAGACACACTAAAGTAAAAATAGCTGTGCCCACTGACATTTTTTAAGAGGTGGTTTTTGCAAACTTTTTAATGTTTATGGGAACTTGAGAAAAATCTGTGCCTTGGATCTAAAGATTGTTATCATTTGATTGCTTGTTAAACACTACCTAATATCATGGCAAGGTTTCATAACTAAGGCTAAAGGAACTCATGAATGCAGCCATGGAGAAGGGCCTGGAATTTAACCACATGTACTAATTCAAAGGATAAAAAGGATGCTGGTCAAATAGCCTAAATACTGTGGCAATGGGCTCTACATAAACTCAAAGACAATTATTATAGATGGGCTGAATAGCTGCTGTAGATAGAAGGCAAGGTCAGATGGTGCACACGGCCCTTCTTACGAAGGCTCTGGGTTAAGAACATGAATAAAAACTTATACTCTGCATCTTGTTCCAAAGACAAGATCTTATTTTGCTTGGGGGAAAAACCCAAACCAGTATTACGCAATTTGCCTCATCCCGCAAGTCTTTGGGGGCAGATATAGAGTTTTCCTTTTGTTTTCTTCCTTTAAAGAACATAATTACAAGTTATGTGATCTATTCAGTGCCTTCTCCTCTCTCCATCCAGATTTTTCCATGACTAGAAAATTGCCTTAATGGCTAAATTGCTTTCAATGCAATAATCATGAATTGTAGGGAGAAATGCTGATTAAAGCAACTTACTGAGGGCCTACTTATAATTCTAGATTTCCCAAATCCTGCTTAGGATCAGAAAGACCATCTCTAAATCAGAAACCCAGATAATTGTCAGCTATCCTATTCCATCTAATATCACAGCAAAATGACATTACAATTAGTGCCTTTGGTCAGGATGCTTGGAGAATTAGGGTATTCTGTGACCTAAATTTTCTGGCTAAGTTGACAGAGTCGGGGAAACGCTCAATCCTTGTTAAAAAAACTTTCCACAAGGCACTGGCCCTCAAAAAATACAACAAAGAGAGGAAAAACAAAACTCCACAAAGAAACACATCAATGAAAAGTTCAGCTGTTTTCTTAGGAGAGAAACAGCTGAAGTTCCATTCACCTCCTATTTTAAGTAAGAAACACAACTCCATTAAATACATTCAAGCAACAATGAAATGTACTTTAATCAGGTCCTATGATTAATCAAGGAAGAGAACCTGAAACAAAGACGTGGAATAATGAACAAAGGGAAATGGAAGCAAGGGAAATAAAGACACACAAGAAAAATTAGCCCTCTCACTGCCCCCCTTCCCCCCAAAAGGCCTTTTCTGGTTTAACAAAACTAGCTCCTGCTCTCCTAGGACTCTGCCCCCAAAGTAGTTCAAGACATGCTGCATTTTTGTAACTGTTAGCAAAATAAGGATTCCATTTCTTGGCATTTACACTACAGACTAACTGAAATTTATCAAGAATCACAACCTCTGTACTCTGTTCTGCCTGTCTCCTGATCTGCAACTTGTGGGCATGCGAGCACGTGATGAGGCACATCTGGATTTAAACAGGTCAGTCCTTTGAAGGACGCAGTGTAAGCATGAAGCTTCTGTATAACCTTACTCAATCAAAATGAAGTATAGACCATTCAAGTTCGTTGGCCTGAGAACTTCAAAGCACCCCCCATTCCAACTCCTCTAATGTCCAGAGGTCACTGGACATGTACAGAGAACCATCTGGCTGCTCCCTGGTAGTGTCCCCTGTGGTAAAATGTGACCCTGCCTCCAGAGTCAGAGAACCACTTTAGTCCTGGGATCCACTTACTGCCATAGTACCTCTTCCATCCCCAGCCTTGCCTGTAAAGGGAGGCTAATAACACATGGTGCCGAGCACCTGAGCTTGGGAGTCAACGGTGCTGGGTTCGAGTCTTGGCATCGTCACTGGCTGGCGAGCTGCTCACTTGTATTTCCTCATCTGAAAATCACTACTTCTTAAGCTTGTTTTGAAGACTAAACAAGAAAATGTTTGCAGGTCACTCAGAGCAGTGCCTGAGGCACAGGGAGTGCTCAATAGGTGGTGGCTTTTGTTGTCACACAATGACAGTCACAACTGTTATTTATGTGAAAAGATAAAAAGCCAAATTTCAAGTTAGTCAACTTATTATTCTAACTTCTGAGGGACCCCAGTGGGCCTTTAACTCCTCTTTCCCACTTTTAGCCTCTTTACTAATCAACAGCTGGCTGCAGCAGGCAGAGAAGGGAAAGAGAGTGAAACTCAAACAGCTGGGTCCAGCACGGAGCCATCCCAGCGTGTCTGATGGCCAGGAGGCTGGGATGCTGGCCCCCTGGCCACTGACAGATTCTCTGGGTGGCAGATGACTGCTGAGAAGAGAAGTTCCCAGGTGGAGAAAGCACTGACCAATGCTGGATGTCTCCGAGCAGCCTCCCGTGCTCCCCTGGCTGCAGACGTTTTCTCCTGCAGAAGGTTGGCAAGACCCCCAGAGGGGGAAAGAAGCAAAGCCCCGAGGACCCGGGAGCTCCCTGTAACTTCCTCCGCCTTCTCAGCAGTGTGCTGGTCCAAGCACTTCATGTAAACGTGGACACTAACAGCACCTATTCTAAGGGCTGTGCCAAGGGTGAAAGGGGAAGCCTCTGAAGTGCTTTGCACAGTGTCTACCATTGAAAAAGGGCTTGGCAAATGGTAGCCATAATTCCATGTTACTATTACTACTGATTCTTTCATACTCCACCACAATCCAACTGAACGATGTAGAATTGTGAATCACTGTGACACAAACCGCTGATAATTTAAAAGGCGTCAGGCCCCAGGATGGGTGGTGAGGGATAAATGGAGTCTGGAACATACTCTGCTCTCTTTCCTTCAGCCTGGCTCTTTCCCCACCCTCTTGCTCTCATGAACACTCACTGACTCAGGCCCCTGCCACTTAATGGAATGGGTCAGCTGGCCGGGCAAGGGGGAAGGAAACTGAATCCTTCTCTTGTATCCCACTGGACAGCCATGACCACATGGCGCTGCTTTAAAAATGTTTTTAAATGTTTGTCTATTTATTTTGAGAGAGAGTACTAGTCGGGGAGAGGGGCCGAGAAAGAGGGAGAGAGAATCACAAGCAGGCTCCATGCTCAGCGTGGAGCCCGATGCGGGGCTCGATCCCACGACTGTGAGATCATGACGTGAGCTGAAATCAAGAGTTGGACGCTCAACTGACTGAGCCACCCAGGTGCCCCTACGTGGCTCTGCTTTTAAGGACCAACCTCAGTGACAGAAGTCAGGGATTCAAAGGGGAGACACCTTCATGGGCTAAAGGGATCTCATCTGGGCCCTTGGGTTAAGCTGTCTCTAAAAACTCATGCTTGTCAGAATGCAAAGGATCAAAGTCATCTGGGGATCATAAGGACCATCATAGTTAGGATGCTAATGCTTGCTGAAGGCTAATAACTTGTACAATGCAAACATAAGTCTGGAAGAAAAGACCTCTTACAGAGCTAATAGTTAATACCCTCTAAGCAACTACAGGGCTGAAAACCCCACCTGGAAGAAGCCAGGACCCTCTATTCCATAGGCCTCTGCCCTAGAGCTACCCACTGACACCAGAAGACAAAGAGCCCAGACCTGGAATGCCAAGTTGTGTCAGCGAAGACCACAGAACCGCCTCAAGGTCAGACCTACCTTGGGAACAAGGTACTGCTGATCTGTACAGGCCAGGACGTAGGCCTCAGCCCGGCCCAGTTCACTCTGGGGGAAGTGGGCATTCATCTCGTCTCCATCAAAGTCGGCATTATACGCCTTGCAGTTGGCATAATGGAGCCGCAGGACTTTCTCTTCGGGCAGGATGCGGGCGTGGTGTGCCTGGATGGAGGGTCTGTGCAGGGTGGGCTGTCGGTTCAGCAGGAGGATGTCCCCATTCTTCACATGCCGGCACACCTGGGGGCAGAGCAGAGCAAAGGGGGGAGGTTGGTGACAACTTCAGCATCATCACTATTGTTCCCAGGGCTCTCCTCAGCCTGGTCTGCATATGGCTTCCATCCATCTCCTGTTTTATTCAACCAAACGAAAGGGGAATTGGTCCCTTTTTTTAAGAAAGAAACTTTTCAAAAAAATTTTTTTAATGTTTATTTATTCTTGAAGGAGAGAGGGAGACAGAGCATGAGTGGGGAGGAGCAGAGAGAGGGAGACACAGAACTCAAAGCAGACTCCAGGCTCTATGCTGTCAGCACAGAGCCCGACACAGGGCTCGAACTCACGAACCACGAGATCATGACCTGAGCCGAAGTCAGACGCTCAACCGACTGAGCCACCCAGGCACCCCTGAAACCCTAGAAATCTTTGAGAGATAGCTACTAGCCCAGTGTAGCCCTGATCCCGGCTCTGGGCTCAGAGATGCAAGTGACAGATGAGGCCCCAGGCCCCTGTTCAGTAACCTTTGTCTTCTTCAGAGAGGTATGGCCTTTCCAGAGTCTTGGATTCCTCTGAAAAATGGTCTAGGGAAAGAAATGAACACATCTGACGACAGCATGTCTGCATGGAGCTGTGAAACCCCTGGCTTGAAAGGACCTAGCAGACCTCTGGCATTCCCTGCACTGCCCCCTGCCCCAGGCACATGAGAATAGGTTGTTTTAAACATGAATCCTAGGTTTTAGAACTATCTCACCCAATCTCTGGAACACAGAGTTTTGAGTCCCAGTTCAATGCCTTCTGAAAACATTCTGTTGCACTTAAAACATTAAAAAGAAATTTAAGTTGCCAAGGTCTTTTGGGAAAGCAATCTGACAACAGATTTAAGAACGTTTAAAACTCCTTTCCTTTTGGCATTTCAGAAGGAAAAAAGTGCCAATGTCAGGTTACATAAACACATATGTTTAAGCAGCAGTGCTCACAGAGGACAAACATGAAATAACTTGGGCTGCTCCACAGAAGTGGCATGGGTATGTAAACCATGACATACACTATGGAATACTATGCAGTGATGAAAAAAACGGAGTTAAATACTCATCCTTCCGTGATGGCGATAATATATTCAAGTAAAAAAAAAAAAAAAAAAAAAAAAAGGAAAAGAAAAAGAAAATCCAGGTGCCATATAAGGTGACAGGATGAGGCGACTTAAAACCCAAGACAATTATTTATGTATTTATACGTACAAGGGAAAGGTTTCTTGGCTCCCTACCCAGCTGTCCCTATGGACTCCGCAGGTACAAGGGCACATGGGAAAAGTAAGGCACAGAGTACATCTTTACCTCTACACATCTTAGTCCTGTTCCTGCAACAATGCGTGTGTATTACTCCTATTCATTTTTTTTTTTTTTAAAGATCTCCAACTATTTTTAAGAAAAGCAACAAGTACTGCCCAAGTGATATGCTCATTGTGGGGCAAAAAACTCAGAGAACAGAATAAAGACCACAAGTAATCTTACTCCTTAAAAGATAGCCACCATTCACACTTTTTTCCCCCTTACCAATACGCCACTGGTCATGTCCTCCTGACAGAACACCAGTTCCCACAAAGCTGACTCTAGTGGAGGGCTCACTGAGCTTTATACTGCCCTTTATCTTACCTTATGTTAACTACTGGGCTTCCTAAATGATGAACCCATAAGCTATTTTAAAAGAGAAATGTATGAAGGCAGCTGCCCCAGCCATTCTGCAGGCCCCCTGAGCAGCCTAAATCAGTCTTGGTCAGACCCTTCCCACCCAAATGGACTTGGTCCCAAATGGACTTGGTCAGACCCCTCCTACCCAAGTTTCCCTCAATTATAGCAGGTAACACGTTGGGGGTAACAAATTCCTCCAAGTCTAGTCTCTTTATGTTGCCCACATTTATGAAGCTGAACCAGAAAGGTGGCTCCAGAGAGTCCAGAAGTAGACAAAAGATCCTGTCCCCATCCACCCCACCTCACCCCAAATTTTCAGCTGAGCTGAAAGTCTCCTCCAGGTCAGGGAAGCAAGGAGCAAAACCCTGAAATTCTAAATGGCAGTCCTAAAAGCACTTAGCAAGGAGGCAGTCTTTCTGCGCTCCAAGGAGTTCGAACATTCCCCTCTCTGCCCCCACATCCATGTTTCCAAGGAGACCTGAACTCTGAGAATTCTCATGAGGGTCTGTCCAGGGCACGTCATAGACACTGAGCTGACTTTCAAGGTCTTATTTCTTTAGCTTCTCCAGGGAGAAACTGCCCAGACCTGTGGGCAAAACCCCAGGATGGGCCTCAGATTTGAGTCTCGTAAATTTGAGACATCCTCTAGCATAAGCAAACCCCACAGCTGGGAAGGCAAGCAGGCCAGTCTGGCAGGCACCAGCCAATCCAAACAGAAGCCCTGGAGCAAAGGGAGCTCCCCTCGCCAACCCAAACCTGAGGCCCTTCCTTTCTCTTGTATCTAAATAAATACTGCAGTGAAAATTAGCATGCCCCAGTGCCCGGGTCAGAGTTTTCAGAAGCAGACCCAGAGCCAAAGAGCGGCTTCTGGCAGGCTGCTGGGCTGGGAAATGAGCCTCAGCCGTCCTGGCCACCTCCTCCCAACTTACAAGGCCCAGAGGAAGGGACAGAGATTTCACACCTCCCAAGGGAAATGGGTCCTGTCAGTCACCCTTTTCCTTCTCACCTAACCTGCGGTCTGTCCTTCCCCGGACAAGGCTCCCTGCTTCCCAGTCATGACCCCAGCTCTTTAGTCTAGTCCTGATCTACGTGCAACGCGTTAACCAAAATCTGCAAAACATTACAAATATGTTGTAAGTACACATGTACGTAATTATACAAGTTAGCATCGTTTATAATGTTATTGAGATTTTGGAAAATAGGGGTGCCTGGGTGGCTAAGTGGTTGAGTGTCTGACTTCGGCTCGGGTCGTGATCTCATGGTTCGTGGGTTTGAGCCCCGTATCGGGCTCTGTGCTGACAGCTCAGTGCCTGGAGCCTGCTTACGATTCTGTGTCTCCCTCTCTCTCTGTCCCTCCCCTGCTGCTGTCGCTATCTCTCAAAAATAAATGAAGATCTAAAAAAAGAGAGATTTTGGAAAATAAAAATAATCATCCTTCATCCCCACGTTCTGATGTTAAGAGCCACTTTTCCCTCATAAAGTCCCTTCCTGTCTTCACCCCTGGTTACAGGTCCAACGTGGCCCTCCCACCTCAGTGCCTCCCTCATCTCAGCCTGGGTCCGTCTACTCCGTAGGGGTTTCTTGAGCACCTTTTGCATGCTGGGTGCTGAGAACACCTTGCCCGCGTCCTCACGGAATTTAGGCATTGGAGGGAGGATGAATGTGAATGGGTGCACGCATGGTGACAACACCACACAATGAGAACAAGGGGTGGCGTGGGGGTGATGAGTGTGTGGTGGGAACACCATGGGGCGCACCTCCTACAGTTTTGAGAGTGTCAAACTACAGAACACAAGCAGGACACCTGCTTTTGTAAACACAGATTTCCGGGCACGTGGCCAGGCCCATTCATTTATGTGCTGCCTGCGCTGGCTCTGACACTCCCAAGGCAGGGTTGATTAGTTGCACCAGAGACCATGTGGTCCCCAGAGCCTAATATATTTACAACCGGGCCCTTGGCTGGAAAAGTTTGCAGACCCCTGCCCCAGAGGATGAGGGCTTTGCTGAGACCCGAAGGACTAGCAGGAATTGGCCTGGGAGCGTGGGGGAGGGCAGTGATCCAGGCGGGGACACAAATACACGAGGGCAAGGCCTGAAGGGAAGGGACTCTGCAATGATGGGGGCCAGCTGGAACATGGAGGCAAGCTGAGAGGTGAGGCTGGAGGGGAAAACAGGGACAGTATGCCCAGGACTGGAACTGAAGTCAGAAGATCAGCGAATGGGCCCGCCCCATTCAACCTCGCCACTGCTCGGAACGCACTTCAGTCACTTCCCAGGAACTGACCGGCCTGTGGCAGCAGGCCAACCTTCCCTCTCTGAAGCTCTGGATACCGCTCACCTCCGACCCCACAGACGTAACCAAGGCCGTGTCAAGTTCTCTGTGCAACTGCCTCATCCTTGCACCCCAATCACGTCAGAAACCCTGTACCCTTCTGCTGGTCTTTCAGATGCCCTTAGCTACTGGCCCCGCTGCCTCATGAGAGCTCTGAAACCTGACTGCTCCCACTCTTCGAACTGCTCTCCTGCGTCACAAGTGACCTTCATTTGGACAAATCGGATGCACCCTCTCTGTTTCTGCACTCTACTCAGACTTCACATGGAACTTCATGAGCATCTAACAGGTATCCCTGGGAGATATGAAGATACCCAGGGCTGCTCTTTCCCACAACCACGTGTGGGAAACAGATGCAGATGCCAAATGAGGAGGCCCAGCCCCCCCACCCCCCAACCACTCTCCCTCAGCTTCCCCGGTCCTCCCTGCCTTCCTCCGGCTTCTACACTTCAGCCCGTGAGTCCCCCATTTTCTCTCTCCACTGTACTTTGTGCTCGGAGTTCACACTCTGAAAATTAACTCTTATGGCCCTTAATTTAAGTCCCACACATCCACCTCTCACAGGAGATGGGCCTTTAGATTCCCCACCATCACCTCACTTTACAGGGGCCCGATGTACCTCCTGTCAGGGCACTGCCACTCTCCTGTGCTGGGAACCACAACTTGGTTCTCACCTCCTGTCTCTTCCACAGCCTTGACCCCCACGCTATCCAAGTCACCCCCTCCCCCCCAAACATCCCTGCCATAACCTTCACTTTCCTGCAGCCTTCAGGCTGGCCCTCACCTGCCTCCTGATGACTGAATCCTCCGTGCCCTCCCACCCTCAGGAGCCCTTTTGTTGTTGTTGTTGTTGTTGTTGTTGTTGAGTTTGCATCACATTATTTCTAATAAGAACTGCATCTCAGTCACCATCGAGATACAAAGATAAATACCGATAAAGCATGTAAGTGCATCATGCATATTCAAGCCAAAACCAAGAGTATGTTTCCGTCCTTACTGGGCATCTTAATCTACACACCTGAAAACCAAGTATAATTTTTTTGATCAAACACACATAATTTCTTTTTTATCTTTAAAGTTCTTTGACTTCCATGTGCCTTTCTTGCTGAGCATCAAGCACTAAAGCCAGAAGTCTCTGTTGCTAGTCCCTGTTGTGTCTGCCACACCACCGAGCAGTGATGCCACACATTCCCTGGTGATGCCCCCACCACGCTGTAAACTCCAGAGTAGCGGGGCCTTGTCTACAGTGACTGGCAAAGGGCGGCACAGAGAGCAGTGGGTCCTCTGTACCGCCGACCCCCACTCCACTCTCCATTTTTCTCCCCAATTTTCCAACCATGAGACTCTTTCACATGTTTGGCTTGAGTTAACTGGAAGACTACCTCATGTTTGTCTTGCTTCACCCACAAGTTACGTGAAGTACACCTCGAGATCTCCTGTATCCCTTACACAGCTCCTACCAAAACACCAGGCGCTTCAGAAAGGCAGAATAATCCCATGAGCCTCAACATAAACCTTACTTCATGCACTAGAAAAGAACAAAACAGGTGACCTGATCTGTGTCTGCCTGTGTCCCCTACGGCCAAAGCAGAAAATGGGTAGCATGCTACTGCTGTACCTTGGCAAAGCAGTGAGACAGGAAGTGAGAGGAGAGGCTGTGGTGAAGAACCAACAGTCACCACAACAAGGCCACAGCGCTTCCCTAATCCTTTTTGTTCCTCCTCCAAAGTTCCCTCAAGGCCGATGGAAACTTTGTAGAGCTCCACCTCATTACTAAAGACCTGGGTCAGCCACTAGGTCTGTACATGTCAGAGAACCACGCAGACGAACACTCACTCTATCAGTCCCCTAAGTTAAACCCAAATAAAGATCCATTTCACCTCAACAACTTCTGCCGCTACTGCCTGGCTAGGGGTCATCTGTTATGCTCCCCCAGCATAAATGGCTACTATTTAGCAGGACACAAATGATGTCACTCACCAATTTCATACCCCCAGCTAATCAATTACGTACTCTTTCCAGTGGAGCCCAGGTAAGCTTTGGGATCCCTTAACACAGAACTACAAGCAGCCATCAGCAACTGCCAGGAAATGAGGCATCAGATGAAACCTGTGGGTTATCAGTTATCACGGACACAGTACATTTCCTTCCTTTAGGTCAGTTCTCAAACATTAGCATACAGAGGAACCATCCAGAGCACTTGCTAAAACACAGATTCCTGGGCCCCATTCCCAGAGATTCTAATTCATTTTGCGGGGGGTTGGGGAGAAGAGGGTGAATGTGCATTTCTCACAAGCCCTAGGGACGCTGCTGCTGCTAACCTCAGAACCACCCTTTGAGGAGCCCTGCTTAAGGACAGCAAACTCTCCTGCTCCAGGATCACAACTGAGTCATCATTAGAGAGTACTTCTCGAGTCTTTGATGTGTGCCCAGCACCGTGCTGCATGTCATGGGACAGCCAAATGAAGCTTGAATCATGGTGTCAAGATCCTAGGAATGCCAGCTCGAGCTGGGAAGATAAAGTAATCCCCATGAAACCCCTAAGTAACACCCACATGCAGGGGAAGCTTCATCTTGTGAAGGCAGAAGAGCTCATGGATTCCTGTGTCAGCACTCATGGCTGGCAGTCACAGGGGAGCCAGACAGGAGCTGGCCGAGCCCCTGAGCAAATCTGTCCACTACTCACAATTTTTGTCCCCTGGGGCTTAGGTGCCCCCGTGGCTGGTGTCAGGAGCTGTTTGGCCACGGCTTCCCGCTGTGTCAGGTCCACAGCACTCAGGGCCGTACGACTGCCATCCTCGTTGATGACCATGGAGGCTCCCGGGTGCACATTGGGGCCATTGATGACTGCTTGCCTCAGTTCCTGAACATTCCAGGGGGTGACTGGCTGAGGGTAGGTCAGTTTTGTGGCAAACACCTGGAAACAGGGAGTGGATATGAAAATTCGGGGTAGGCAGAAAAGATTGTATAGAGATTCAAAATCTGACTCAACAGGCTGTGAGACATCTTCCCCATGACGTGGAGGTGCTATCTTAGCCACAAAGGTCCTTCAGGGAGTATGCAACATCCTGTCTGTCTTCTCCACAAAGCCATTTATCTAGACTTGAGGCCCCAAGGGAATAGAGATAAGGCCTCCTTTCCTAGCAGTCTGTCTGGAGAGAATAATTTGAGTGTTGCAGTTTACACATTAAAATTTTTTTTCACCCATCCTAAAACTTCATCATTTCCTCACCCACCAATCAATTCACAGTCCCCAAAGGCAACACAGAATGGGACACTAACTTGAGAGAGGCGGCAAATACCCGCCCTCAAGTACCACCACAGCCCCCTCCACTCCAGTAGACATCACTAACCCAGACATGGCATTGGAGCCTCTACCCAGCAGTTTTGGCTGCCACTGCAATCAAGGTGGCACTTGAGATGAAACCAATTCAGTCTCCTGATATATGAGAAAGTGCAGCGTTACCACTTAACGCTTAACCTGCAATATACTCGAAGAGGAGTTATGTGGTTAAGTAAGTTTCTAAGTGGCAGAATGTTATAAACACTCTGATGCTCCTACATGCACACAACCGTATCAGAGACTATGCAGAGTCCTTCACAAAGAACCTGGTTGAACTCTGTCCAGGTTCTTTGTCCAGGTCTCTGCTTAAACAACACTTTGCGAAAAGCCTTACCTGCCACCCCAGCCAGCGTTCCCTTTCCCCACGGCCTATCTGTTTTTTCCAATGCACTGACCACCACCTGACAGTGTTTATGCTCCTATATATTCCTTTATTTGTCTCCACCACTGGAATGTAAGCCTCTCAGGGGACACTCTAGTCGGTCTGGTTCACTGCTCATCTCTAGCTCATTCCCCAAACTTATTTCAGTTCCTCTGCTCCCATGACACGTCTCCACGGTGCTTTACGGGAAGGGTGTGCCACAAGGGACCAAGAGGCAATCTCGCACAGTCAGCTCCTCACAGCCATCCTGTGAGTAACACCCCCAGGCTACCATGGTCCTGAGACCTGAACAGGCTGGAGGTAGGCAGAGGGGGAGTCCCTCCTTAGGACAAGCCATTATGAAATGAACCCACATCCGAGAAAGGGAGGCTCGGCACCTCTGAAGGTGGAAACAAGAGGCAGCACTACAGGTCTCTCCTAAAGCTGGGATGCTCTATGCATTGTGAGGCCAAAGGCTATGGGGGTAGTCCATGCCTTCTGTCCAAAGAAAGCAACAAATAGCAACGAAATGGGCCTCAGACTCAGGAAGGTCACAACTGGGCTTCACAATACCTTTCTCTGCCACCTGACCCAGCTTCCAGACATAAAGATCTATGGCTCTAGGAGGCAGTGGGCCCAGGACTAAGCTTTCTCTGACTCCTGGCCTCTCATATGTGTGCCTTTGCCCAGGAAGCCGTGTACCCACGAGAGACGAGGCAGCGGGCATACAGGGGACCATCAGAACACTTGAGCTCTGCTCATTACCAGCGCTCCCCAGAGAGCAGCAGAGGGGGCAGTGTGTGAGGAAATGAGACTCTCCACAAAGGGAAATAAACCACCTTCATATTACTGACCTCAAGGCCCATTAAGGAGGAAGCCAATTAAAGCGCTACTGCTAATGCGCACCACAGCCCGAATGGGTGGGGAAGTGAGAAAAGGAGGCTGGCTCCCTGAGGAAACACTAATGGGTGGATGGGGCACACTGCTCACCCCCAAGGAGCTGGGAGGATGGATGACACACACACAGAGCCCTCTCTGGAGGTTTTCTCCCTTCCTGAGCCTGGCAACTAAGTGTACACATTCCTGTCTCCTAATGCCTGGCAAGTGCATGGGACGGAAACCCCCCCTTTCCCTCTTCCTCGTCTCTGTCCTGCATTCAATCTGACTAGGAAGGTTTAGAGACTAGGCTTTGAGAGGCAGGAGGAAGATACGCAGGCGGGGATGTGGCAGTTGGCTCCCTGCTTGCCCAGGAAGGGTCTTCCTTGTAGGTACAAGGTGTTTGGAGACCTGGTAAAGAGTGAAAGCAATACCATCACACAGCCTCACGTCCCTGCCAAATGGCTTGTTCAGGAAGAAGCAAAAGCTGTCCCCACCCAAGCCACAACCAGCGTGCTGCACACCTTCCCCCCCCAGCCCTCAGCACTCCCATGTACCACACCCAACAGTAGCCAGAGAGGCCCCACCACACACACCATAGGAATTCCAATTTCGTTGGTGTTAATGTACATGTCTGGGCAGATGACAGAGCGGGCCGCGTAGTCCACTCGCTTTCCCATCATGTGCTTTCGGAATAAGCCATCCTTCTTCTCCAGGATCTTTATGCAGGAAAAAAGTCCACAGAAAGCATGTTTAAAGAAAAAAAAAAGTATACTTATTATTTTCTTGTTTCAAAACAAATACAGTTATTATTTAACCCCTTCGGTTAGCAGTGGGGATCCAACTTCCTGCTGACCTGTCTAATGCCAGGATACTTTTCCATCATTAATTTATCCATTTCACTATCAAACACGATATTGACGTGGCTCTGAAGACGAATCCAAATGTTGTAAAGTTTGTCTGTGAGGGACTGGCCAGGAAGCGTACTCAAAAAGGATCGGTCCAGGGCAATCGAAGAGTCTTTTTCCTGGCAAGACACAATCAAGAAAAGAGGCGTGATGGAAAAACCTCACAAAGGCCAGGCTTTGTTTTGTTTTTCTTTCTTCCTCTAGCTCTGACAAATGATGAGCTCTGGAGTTTGCCTTCATGTCTTTTGTCTTATGCCTATGTCTTTTTTGCCACTGATGGATCAGTGACAAAGTCCTGATAATCTGTCTTGTCAGTTTGTATCAACATAACATCAGCCCCATCATATACATTTACCAGTCTGTGTTTTTCTGATAGTAAAATGAACTCAAGTTTACATGCAAGCTTTCCCTCTCTTTTGTTTTTTAAACATGTATTTATTATCTCACAGTTTCTGTAAGTCAGGAATCTGGGCACAGCCCAACTAGGTTCTCTGCTTCAGAGCCTCCCCTAGGCTGCAATAAAGGAGTCAGTCAGAGCCATGGTCTCATCTGAAGGTTCAACTGGGGAAGGATCCATCTCTAAGCTGACACGGCTGTTGGCAGGATGCAATTCCCAGAGAGTGGCTGGACTGGGGGCCTCAGTTCCTAGTTGGCTATTGGCCAGAGGCCACTTACAATTATGTGCCTTGTAGGCTTCTCCAACACAATAGGTTGTTTCACTGAACTGTGAAATCCAAGAAAGTAATGGAGGGGTCTGCTACCAGCAGCTGTTGTAGTCCCTTACTACCTAATTCTTCAGACCACCGTATAAATTCTTGCCCCTTCAATACTCTTCATGAAACTCTGTTATCCTGCCAGATAACTGATTCTCATATGGAATTTCACCTTTGTTTATGGTTTTGGAAAATCTTGATTTGAAGCACTTACAAAAATATAAGTGGAAGAATTTCTTAAAAGTAAAAATGTTTGCTATGTTATTTTCTATTTTATCAATTAAAATGTGGGTCCCCAACTGAGATACGTCAAGTGACTGGCTGATCTCCAAGCCTCACTGGAATATCTGAACCAACCCTTTTTAATATTTCTGTCCCTGGCTCTGCCTCCTTCTCTTCTCTCCCTACCTGCCCAGGAGACAGGCCCTTAAGCTGCCTGACAGCACCACCTACTGACACTGTCTGGCCACCTACTAGCCCCAACTGGCTGGGTATGACACTAGAGACCGATGTCCCCCAGTGTGAGTGAGATGGTGAGAAGAAATCTGTTAGTGTGTTGGGAGAGGTATGAGGGGAGGGGCGAAGTTCTAGTAAATAAGACTGCCAAGAAAACCATTACTGAAGTGGGTTTGTCCTCCACCCTGAGAAATAAAGGCATCTTCTTTAGATATAGGGAGGACAGATGTATTTTCTGCTCTGAGGAAGCCTCACAGGGAGAGATGGTCACCTGTATGACGACAGGGGCGATGTCAGCCTAACTTACTGCTTATGATATTACCTGATTCAGGGCTATGTGATGACTCATGCAAGGAGACCCTGTCTCACTAGCATATACTCAGTGCCTAGTGTAGCCCCTGGCCCCCATCAGGCATTCATAATTCAGGAGAGGGCTGCCACAGAAAAAGAATGCAGGGAGCAAATAGGGAAAGAAATAAGAACATGTCCTGTTAATCACACAGAAAGGAGGCACTGCGACTTCAGGTAGCAAGGACCTTAAGAATCAGAAAGGATGTTGTTTATTTCTGCAGACACTCGGCCTTTCTGTTCCTATTTTCTTTTTTTTGACAAAGTGCTGCTCTAATTCCAAGGGACACTGAAGTAAAAGTTCTTAGCCCTGGTCTTGGCTATCTTAACGGCCTTCCCCCTAAACTGGACTAGGGCCTGCAGATGGCATGTTCCTCTTAGACTGAAAGTTTTTGAAAGCACACCTATGCTGATGGGTCAGAAAACTTAAAACCAAAGACAGTCCAGAGGAGAGTATGGATAACCCACAGCACAAGTGTCCAGGCAGACAGTGGCGCCACCTGGTGATGGGACTGGCTCACAGCGAACTGTTGCCAGCAGCTGGAAGCAGCCTGAGAGCCCTGTCCACTCAAGGCTGAGACAGCCTTCCTGCTTCCATCCAGACGGCATCTCGGAACGGGGAAGGATCTCCATGACCTCAGCAAGCTTTCTGAGTGCCTGATTCATCTTTATACCCATGGAAGACCTGGCATACTGAAGTAGGCTCAGAAAGTCGGCTGAAATGGGAAAACTGAATCCAGCTCTACTGTTTACGGAGAACGAAGCTGAAGCCTCAAACCTGACAGTCCTATTCTGGGAAATTCCTAGAATCAACAACACTGCCCTCCTGAACCCAATGCTAGAGGTCTTAATGAGCCAAAAGCAGAGCTGGATGACTCAGGCTCTGGCACCATAACCCAAAAGAAACATTCTTAGAGCCGACAGACTCTTCTTTCTGGAGCTGCCAATCACTGCTAGTGAGGCTAGGTGGCCCAGAACAGCCTCCATATAAACTCTTACCACAAACCATACACATTTTATAGTGGAAATGGGCCCAGGAAATTAAAGCAACTCAACAAAGGTTATTGGGGCAGAACCTAGATCTTTCCATGCTCATATCGTGCTTTCCCCCTGACATTACCTAGGTACCCCAAATGAGAGCTCACACACAGCTGTACAGAATTCCCAACCAGCATCTCCCCGCACCCCCAGCGTTCTGCATCTGCACTGTGGGCATTAGAACTAAACATATATGCTTATGACGTCAGCTCCAAAGCAGCCCTGACCTCATCCTTGGCAGGTGCTGCCACCTCACATGGCAGCTCCTGTTCTTGGGCCATCAACGCCAGAAGTTTTCGGATCAGGACCATGTCCTTCATGACAGCCTGCAAGTTCACCGTCTGGCCATTAGTAAACATCTGGTCCCCTAGCCGATTGACAGGGCGATACCTGTAGGGGGACACATGGAACTGTTTAGTGTGAGGGAAGGGTCACGTTCTTCAGACTCTTGCCTGTCCCTGCTATGAGCAACGCACAACCCACCACACTCAGAAACCAACCAACATTTCTATTACATTCAAGACAATACTCCCAACTACCCGCATCTTGGGTGTGGAACTGCTGATTTACTTCTCAGTGCCCTGGCCCTTCAAGCCTCTCCCAGAGGTCATTATTCAATGAATCGCTCAAGAAACCTTTTCCAGGTGAAATAAAGTCAATTAAAGGGCATTACCTTGAGGGGGGCACCACCAAGAAATCCAAAAAGAACATACTGGGATTGAATCTGGACTCCATGCCAACATCTTCCAGTCCCAAAAAAAGGTAATTCAGAAAGAATCCTGTATTTGAAATAAACCAAAATGATCATTTAAGTCTATGTGTAAGGGCAGGGATGGATGACCACAAAATTCTACTGGGTGAAAAAAAACTCAGAATATGAGACAACATGTGGAGTTAACTCACATTTTTCTTTCTAAAAACAAGCAAAAAATAGTGTCTGCATGTTGAGAACGTGCACGCAGGTGAGATGGTAGCTTGAGGACGGGCACTGCGGGGACCCCAGTGCTCAGCCCGGGGACTGAGACGGACTGAGACAGATGGTAAATATCTTTACCTTGTTTCTCACTACCTTCCTGGACTATCAGACTTAACAACACACACACACACACACACACACACACACACACGGCTTTGGCTTTTATAAAAACTATATCTAAAAAACGGGGGGAATCAAATTTAAAAAAGTTAGCCTTCTCAAAAACAAAACAAAACAAAACAAAACAAAACAAAACAAAACAAAACACCATTCGTATGCTACCAAGAGGGGATCATTTTTGTGGATCAAAGCTATATTTTAAGTTTCCAGTAAACTTAAAAAAAAAACTTAAAAAAAAAAAAAAAAAAAGCTACATCAGAGTGCCTGGGTGGCCCTGTTGGTTAAGTGACTTTGGCTCAGACCTTGATCTCAAAGCTTGTGTTGGGGTCCATGCTAGGCATGAAGCTTACTTTAAAAAAAACAAACAAAAAAAAAACTGTGGGGCACCTGTGTGGCTCAGTTGTTGGAGCATCTGACTTTGGCTCAGGTCATGATCTCACGGTTCGTGGGTTCGAGCCCCACATTGGGCTCTGTGCTGACAGCTCAGAGCCTAGAACCTGCTTTGGATTCTGTCTCCCTCTCTCTCTGCCCCTTCCCTGCTCATGCTCTGTCTCTCTCTCCCTCAAAAATAAATATTAAAAAAAGATTAAAAAAAAAAAAAGCAAAATCCAGAGTGAATAAAAGTGTTGGGGTCTACCTCAGAAATGATCATAGTAACTAAAGGAGTGCTCTTTTTTCCCTGACATCACTTATCCTTTCAGCAACATTTTCGTTTTTAAGTGTTTACCATTACACAGCAGTTTGCATTCAGTGTTCCAAAACAAGAGCACTCTCAGAGGGTGGTGACACAAGGGCTTGAATATACTGCCTAGCTTTTGTTGTACACGCAAAAGGAAGGGAAGACTTTCCTTTTTGTAGGAAATTAAAATGTTGAAAAATCCTAAGAAAAGACATGTTAGGATTCACTTTTTGAATCACAGGAAGAATTCCCTCAGAATTCTTTTTTTGAAAAGTTATTTATAGGCTTTTAAAATAAAGTGAATTATGCTGTACCTCCCAGAAATCTGTCAAACTGTATTAAGCAAGGCCTACCCACAGCTGTTATTTAATGACCAGGTTCAGGTATGGTAATTGTCAAGTTCATGATTCTTGCTTAGTCTCTAATGCATCAATGACAATGTACCCTGAAGCCAGCTCCAAACCTATGAATTCAGGAGAGATTACAGTGATCACAACATAGAAAAAATAAAAATAATAAGGCTGGATAAATGAGCCCAAAGGCTTATTTCTATTTCTTTAGGTTGGTACAGCACCTTCATTCTTCCAAAGGGCAATAAGATGTTCTCGGGCGCTGGTCGGTGTCAGGTACCCTCGTTTTCCCATCTGAGCATCCTCAATTCCTGGAGCCAGGAGGGGAAATCAAAGCACAATAAATCAATAACAGGCACTCCTTCTATAATGGGATTTATCAATGCCTTTTCCCCACCCTGCCAAGCCTGCAATTTGACCACAGAAATCAATCAAGCTGAGCTTACTCTCAGCTCTGGATATTTTCCCCCTTAACCTAATTTCTAAAGTAATAGAAACAATATAACTATTGCATAAAAACAATAAAGGAAAAGAAAAATAAACCACATACCACTCCATCACATTATCACTACTATATATTTTTTCCAGTCCTTTGGTTTACATAGTGTCTAAGGTAACTATACTTAAGTGTGAACTTACTCTGTACCCTGCTTTGCTCAGTTACTGCCATCTTGTGAGCATTTCTGCATGTTGTCACATATTGTTTTTAATGACTGCATGATATTCCACTGAGAGGATGCTTCCGAATGACCCAACCATACTCTTACAGTTAGACATCTGAGTTGATCCCAGTTTTGTACTATTGTAAGTTATACTATGCTAAAGAACTTTATGCACATGGCTTTACCAGAAAGATTCACAGAAGTAAAATTAGAGATAAGTTAGTATCATCATTTTTATGGGTAAAAGTATATTCAATTCCTTCGTACAAATATGTAGGTACATGGAGTAGATTGATTTGGATTTCTCAGATTACACAAGAGTAGCCTGGGATACTGTCTATCAGCTATACTCAGAGTAAGTCAGAAAATCAAACTTGAGGCTGCCATTCAGGAACTAGGGCTCTAGGCACTTAGACAATTAACAAGAGAAAAGCAACGTGACCCTTTATTTTCAAAACTATCAACCTCTTCTGGGATACAATGACCGAAATCAGGCATTATTCAATTTTCCCTCTTTATGTACTTATCAGCACAGACACTGTGTCTTGTCTGTGTTCCTAGCATCTGACACAATTATCTAGCATACAGCAGATACTAAATAGTCACTGGCTCAAATATACATATTCGAAACATCCTACAATAATCTATACTTATAAACCCCACTCTTTTGCCTTTTCTACACTTTTAAGATCCAGCTTCATTCCACCTCCAATTCCCCAATTAAGTTTATGATCTGCAGAGGATATGTCATCCCAAGTTTTTAGAGCAATATGAAACTTGGATAACAATTAGTAGACGCAGCATAATTTAACTAGTCTCTCTTAATAGGCATTTAAGCCATTTCCTACTTTAAACTATTTAATACTGTGGGTATGTCTAATTCTTAAAAGAAAGTTGTGAAAGTGGAACTGCTAGGTCGAGGAGTCCACACATTTAAAATTTTGATTCCTATAACAGCAAAACATTTCAATCAATTAATGCAACTGAAGGGAAGTGTGGGTGTGCAATGAAGAGAGCTTTTGACCTTCAGGGGTAACCACAGCATTAGAAAGCTATGTATATTCAGTGGGAAAACACAGATTCCATTAAGCTAAATAATTTGTGGGCATTTCTGAAAATGACTATCTGAACTTCCTCTCCTACTAAACAGGTTTGAAGGGCTGAGGAAGATCAGTTGAACTTGGCAGTACTCCCCAGCTCCCGTCCCAGTAGCTACCAGTACATGACACACTCCACTGCAGTTTCATTGCTGGGAAGGCTGACTAGAACTAGGGTTGCTCGTTCAGAGGATCTTAGAGTCAGAAGAAATCTGTGGGATCTTATCTCCTCACATGGGCTGAACCACCCTAACATGACACTTGTGCAAAATGATTTCTGCCTGGATGGGGTTTCAGAACATCCCTACCATGGGTTTCCTTCAGCTGTAAGGGCTGCTATGTGACAAAGGGGTTGGAAGGTCAAGTAACTCGAGGAAGACTGGATCATGGTGGAGTGTCTTGGCTGTAAGGATTCTCATTTTAAAATGCTCATGTGCATCATGGGGCTTGAGGAGCATTCACGAGCATAAGCAGAATTTTACAAGCTTATGGTGCTCCTCATGGGATCACTACTACATAGCAACCATAGAGGCACAGGTCTCACAGGACGGTTCCCTTTGGCCAGGAACCCTTATTGGGAATGCTCACCTGCTTCCGTATCACCTGCTCCCTGGAAGTTACTGACCTGTGTCACCTGCAGCCTTCCCTGAGAGCAGAGGGCACGTGGTCTCCACCTTGGCACTATGCTCAGCCATAGGCATGGTCTTTGGCATGAGGCTGTGTGCCTAACAAGTAAATGTTTGCTAAGTACTGAAATCCCAATCCTGGAACCACTGAAAACTACAGTCAACTTGTTTCTAATGCATAGAATTTTAGAAGGCACCACCATATTCTCATGGCCGCAGTGAAAGATTACTTCAGAAGAATGCATTTGGTAACAGCAGCGGAAGGCTCCTTAACTGCTAGACATTTGCTCCCAAGAAACAGTTATCTTCTGGAATGCCAACTATTTTCATTTTTAATCTATGAACATTTTCTAACACGTCCTAAGGGCTAGAACAGCAATTCCCAACCTTAAAAATGGTTTCAAGGGCTGTTTATAGAAAAGATAGGAAAATCCACCTTTGTGGTTAACTGTTAACCATTAAACAAAATTAAACAGGCTTTTAAATGCAGTGTGGTACCTTGGATTGGATCCTGGAACATAAAAAGGACGTTACTGGAAAAACTGGAGAAATGCAAATTGTCTGTAGTTCAGTTAATAGTAGCGTACCAATGTTAATTTCTCGGTTTGGACAAGTATACCCTGGTGATCTGAGATGTTACATTAGGGCACACTGAATAAAAAGTACACAGGAGGGGCACCTAGGTGGCTCAGTCGGTTGGGCAGATGACTTCGGCTCAGGTCATGATCTCATAGCTCGTGAGTTCGAGCCCTACATTGGGCTCTGTGCTGATAGGTCAGAGCCTGGATCCTGCTTCAGATTCTGTGTTTCCGTCTCTCTGCCCCTCTCACACTCTGTCTCTCTCTCAAAAATAAACATTAAAAAAAAAAAATTTTTTTTAAAAGAGTACACAGGAACTCTCTATACTATCTTTGCAACTCTTCCTTAAGCCTAAAATTAGCCTAAAATAAAAGGACACAGATAAAAATCTGTGTCCTCTCAAGTCTCATGTGTTAAAATCCTAATTGCTCCCATATGATGGTATTGGAGATGGAGCTTTGGGAGGTGATTAGGTCATGAAAGCAGAATTCTCATGATTGGGATTGGTGCCATTTTTTTTTTTTTTTTTTAGAGAGAGAGAGGGCGTAAGTGAGGGCAGAGAGCGAGAATCCCACAAGGGAGGGGGGGAGAGACAGAGAGAGAGAGAGAGAGAGAGAGAGAGAGAGAGAGAGAGAGAAAGTGGGGCTCACCAGGGGCTTGTCCTCACCCAAAGCAGGGCCTGAGCTCACCCCATGTGGGACTTGAACTCATGACCTGAGTTGAAGTCAGATGCTTAACGACAGCCACCCAGGCGCCTGGGATTGGTGACCTTATGAAAAGACCCCAGAAAGCTCCCTTGGCCCTGTCTGCCATGTGAGGCTACAGAGAGAAGGCAGCTGTCAATGAGGAAACAGGCCCTCACCAGTCACCAAATTTGCCAGCACCAAAATCTTGGACTTCCTAGCCTCGAAACCCATGAAAAATAAACATTTATTGTTTATACACCACCCAGTCTATGATATTTTTGTTATGGCAGCCAAATGGACAAGATAGTTATTTACTCCAACCTTGCCAGGGAGTCCTCGATGTAAAAGATTATGCATCTCTAAGAACAGAACTTATTTCCCTGCCTATTCCGTATTCTTGAGCTCTGGAATAAGGTTTAGTAACACTATGCTATGGACTTTCACTTATGAAATCTCAACTGTGGGCAAGAAGTTTTGTTATTGCCACGTATAGAGTTGAAAACAAAGCTCCAGGAAGTGACCTTCTCTAAGCCACTCAGCATAAATAGCAGAGTATCAGTCACAGGTTAGGCTTTTTCCATCCAGGCACACTGATTGCATCACAAAAATGAGCAGTTAACATCTATAAAGCACAAACTATACGACTACAGGGGGCAAGCACTGGTCTTGGTTCTTAAAATGGAAGATCTTATCTAATCTTCACCACCTCAAAAGAAAAAACAAAAAACACGTTTAAACAATCCTGTGGCTACAAAAAAACCCAGAAGACATACAGATACCACAGATATATAAAAGATGCTTAACATCACTCATCAGGGAAATGCAAATTGAAAGCACAAATGAGCTATCACCTCACACCTGTCAGAATGGCTAAAACAAAGACAAGAAATAACAAGTATTGGCAAGGATGTGGAGAAAAAAGAACCCTTGTACACTGGTGGTGGAAATGTAAATTGTTATAATCACTGTGGTAAAGAGCACGGAGGTTCCTTTAAAAATTAAAAATAAAAATATCAGGCACTTCGGCGGTTCAGTTGGTTGACTTCTGATTTCGGCTCAGGTCACGATCGCACGGTTGTGAGACTGAGCCCCATGTCAGGCTCTGTGCTGAGCGTGGA
Source organism: Prionailurus viverrinus (assembly GCF_022837055.1). Taxonomy (NCBI): domain Eukaryota; kingdom Metazoa; phylum Chordata; class Mammalia; order Carnivora; family Felidae; genus Prionailurus; species Prionailurus viverrinus. The sequence goes on from NC_062563.1 coordinate 101,235,601, forward strand.
GCTTGCTTAAGACTCTCTCCCTCCCTCTTCCTCTGTCCCTCCCCTGCTTGCAAGCAGGCAGACTTGTGTGCACTCTCTCCCTCTCTTAAAAAATAAAAAATAAAAACAAAAATACCATATGACTCAGTAATTCCACTATCAGGTACTTAACAAAAAAAAGAAAAGAAAATTTGAAAAGATATACTCACCCCCATGTTTATTACATCATTTACAATAGCCAAGATACAATAGTAACCGAAGTATCCATCTATAGATGAATGGATAAGGAAGATGGGATGAAGACATATACAATGGAATATCATGAAGCCATAAAAAGGATGAGATCGAACCATTTGCAACAACATGAACAGACTGAGAGGGTATTAGGCTAAGTGAAATAAGTCAGATTGAGGAAGGTAAATACCATATGTTTCTACTTATAGGTGGCATCTAGACAAAAATGAATAAACAAGAAGTACCAGAACTATAAATATGGAGAACTGATGGTTGCCAAAAGGGAGGGGCGGGTTGAGCAAAATAGGTGAAGAGGATACAGGTTTCCAATGACGGAATGAGTTTAGTCACAGTAATAAAAGGGACAGCACACATAGGGAATACAGCCAATGATACTGTAACAGCATTGTATAGGGACAGATGGTAGCTATACTTGCCATGAACATGGCATAAGGTATAAATTTATCAAAGCACTAGTTAACACTTGAAAGTAATGCAACATTGTGTCAATGATGCTCAAGTAAAATTTTTCTATATAAATAAACAACGTTAACAGTAGAAGTACTAGTCTCTCAAATGTTTTCCTAAGTACCCTAATGGCAGATCAGAGCTGAGTAGGAGACACCCTACTCCAAGAATCTGAGTACACAGCCAGAAGCAGCCTGTAGGAAGCATTAATGTTCTGTGAATGCTCAGTTTTCCTGTAAAACTCACCTACATTTTTTACACTTTACTTCAAAATAAATCCACACTTCGTTGACAATAAAATGATTCTAAATATCTGCCAAGTGGATTCCTTCTTCCTCAAAAATCTTCCAGAAAAATGACCGCCTGAGGCAAGACAACCTCATTCAGCCCATGGGGCGCAGCCTCAAAATGTAGGTCAGCCTGTCAGTTCTGCATGAGAGGCGAGGGATGAACACTAACCAGGGTCCCCTCCAACCATTAAGAGGCCTGGACAGCACCTCTGCTGGCCCGCCACAAACACGCAGGTGAGAAACATGTGGTAATGAGCAGGTATTCCCAAAGTTTGAGACACACCTGATGGCCACATGTGAAACGTGTCCGAGGACCTCCCAGGGCCCAGCCTGCTTACCCAGGCGCTCTGTGTCCTTCTGGTCAGCTTTCCTGTGCACCATGGCTGGATATGTGATGGTCAGTTTGCTGTTGTGCTCCTTTCGGACAACTGACCGTCCAGTCCTATGTATGAGAACGGTTGTGATTGAGGAGAGAAAAACCTCAACAAGACACTGAGTAACAGCTGTGAGTGACGGGCCAGAGGCTTCTGGGGAAAGGGAGAGACAAGAGCCCAGTACTCACTTGCAGTGGGGACATCGCTTAGCACTCATGTGTGCCTTCCAGAAGGAAGCAATGAGTTTGCTCCTGCTCTCACAAACATTTTTCACCTGTTGAGAAAGGGCAAAAAAACGTTGCAGTACTATTTCATTTTACTACATTCATTCATTCATTCATTCACTAGATTCATTTTACTATTTCATTTCACTACACCACATATTCATTTTATGATTCTTACCTTTTTTTAAAAAAGGAGTAAGCTACCCTCTTAAACATTTTCCACAGAACCCTAATATAGCCAAACTCTACCAATTACTGAGTGACTTCTTTAAGGCTTAAATTTCCTCATCTGTATGTGGGATTAAGACTGACTACCTCACCAAGCTGTTACTAAGAGATCATGGGTGGGGGGGGAGGAGCCGTGGAATACAGTAAGTCCTCAATAAATGCCAGTTAATTTAAAACAAACCTCTCTGCATGCAGCTAGTATACCACCCCTGCTGCCTCCCTCAGATGGACATCAGGGTCCTAAGAAAGGCACATCCACAGTTAAGCTACATAAAGGGGACTGAGCCTGGCTGCAAATCAAACTTTTTCCTGGGAGCTTCGCTAGGATTCTACCCCAGACCAATTATTCAGAATCTCGGGTGTGAAATTTGGGCATAAGGTGAGCTAGATTCTAAGATTAGTACTTCAAAGATTAGTACAGGTTGATTACCTATGCCATTCGTTCAACTGTTGAACAAATTAATACTTACCCAGGTGCTGTAGGGGCGGGGGGTGGGTGAGGAGGTAGCAACAGTTTAGTGTTTGAGAGAGAGAAAGAAGAAAAGAACACAGACACCACTCTCAAAATGAGACAGTATTTCACAACCTTGCTGGACATTGTACCTAAACCACCTAATTTCATCTAATCCTCTCATTACTCCTGCAGGCAGGCATTAAACAAGAGTACACAGAGGCTCAGGAACAGCAATGTAACTTACAATGTCACAGGCCTCTAAGAGGCAGAGCTGGGATTCAAATCCAGGTCTGCTCTGAGAAGCAAAAAGTATATACAAATTACAGCGCAGAGAGAACTATGATAATTATACCAAAGACCAAGTGTTATAGGAAAAGAGAGAGATAGGTAACTCACATGTGCACCATGGGATCCCAACAGATTGTTCTGTACAATATGGGTTGTATATTGTTCTAACTCTTCCTGAATTTCGAAGGCAGTAGGATCAGCGTTTTCTTCTAGAAACTGAAAAACAAAGCGGAAAACCATACTATTGAAATAAGCAAGTGTCTGATTGCAGCATCATGGGGCCAGCCTCTCCTAGGGTGGGAGAGTTTAGTTGAAGAGAAGAGAAGGAAATTTCACACCGTGTTGTATTTACAAAACAGTAAGGCAACACTGCTGTTAAAATAAATAAATAAAAAAATCAAAGAATATCCAGCTCTGAGAATGTAGGCTAGGTTATTCAGACAAACCGAAAACTGAAAAAAACCAAGATAGGACACAATACTCCAAAAAAATTTAAAGCTCTGAAAAGCCGAGAGGACAGTGAGGAACCTGCCAGACTGAAGCAAAGCCAGGAATCTAACAGGTCGCACAGCACAGGGCCATGTTTGCTCTGGTGCAGGGCTGCGGCACTGCCCAGCTCCAGGGCGGCCCTCAGTGCAGTTGTGTCCCCCTGTGGAAGGCAATGACACACTTCTGCGATGCTCCCTGGAGCTGTACAACATGGCAGTCCTAACCTTGGGAGCATTTTCCAACTCACTCATTTTGAACTTCTTATTCTGAAGGCCTCAAATGATGAAGAGGACAGAAATCAAAGCCTGGAGTTAGTTCAAGGACAGAATTCCACCACACAAATACAGGAAGCTGGGAACCCAAAGGGTTACACCCTTAGGAACCAGACTGGGCCTGATACAGTACTGCAGCCTGGATTCCAAATGTTTGGGCAGCCTAGGGAGCCTTCAGCTTTGAGGCCTACGATGGTCCCAGGCCACCGTGCACATGGCAGAAGCAATAGGCATCCTCTCTGGAGAAAGGCAGTCCTATCCTAGGCTTCAAATTATTCCCACCAATAATTTTCTAATTATTAAAAAAAAAAAAAAAAGAAAAGAAAAAAAAGACAAAGAAAAAGAAAAACCTTTCAAAAACAAGCACACAAGGACAGAGAAGAGATGAGGTTTCTGAGGACTTGGACAGTAACTTGACAATGAAGGTGACTATATGGGTGATGGTACTTTGTAACTATTTGTTAGACTGTGTGATTAATGCATTTCTGTGTGTATAGTTTACTAAAGAAAATTTTTTAAGATAGTAATCATCATGAATAATTTTATGCCAACAGATCTGAAATTTTCGATGAAATGGACAAATATCTAGAAAAAATAGAACTCACTCTGAGTAAAGTTTTAAGAAAATCCTTCTCTCTCTAGGACATATGTGACCTTGGATTAACTTTTTTGGCTTTGTTCCCTGGAAGTCATGTGTGCTTACGTGTGCACATGTATGCGTTATGTACTGAATCAAATCAAACTTCCAATTCCAGTCCAATACCACAGGATTAATTCTGGGCCTTTTCTCTTTCATGTATCTGTAACTCCCTTCTCTAATAGTATGAAGTCTGGCCTACCTTATCCTTAAAATATGTACTTACTGGATCAATCTCCCTCCCTGTATGTAAACCCTCTCCCAACAAGGCTGCCACCCCTCCCATGTATGGCTCTCACTCGACTTGGGGTCGCACCCCACACCCCACTCTAAGCCCCCCTCCTTGTGGCACCCTCCTCATCCTATGTAGGTGCTCACATCCCTCACTGGGCCATCCAGGATGGGTACCTTCTGACTTGACTTGCACACTTGCAAACTATGCTGAGCTTTCATCCTTAAATGAACATCTTCCTCACCCTATGTGACCTCTGATATTCCATGTCGGTCTGCCCACACATGCAGGTATGTTCTCCCCTTGAATGCCTGTCTCATCAAGCTTGGGCTCTGACATAAGGCCACAGCTCTGTGTAGAAGCTCTGCCCACCTAACGTCTTTAAGACTGAATTATTCGGGAAAGGAAGTCGAAAGGAAAGGTAAAAGGTTTCCCTTGTGACAAGAAACAAGACAAGGATGGCTGCTATCCCTTCAACACAGCAGTGTGGCTCCTAGCCACCAAAATAAAGAAAAAGAAATAGAACATGTAAGGACTAGAAAGAAACAAAACTGCCAAGATTCCCAGATGATAGGATTATGTTGAAAACCAACAAGAATTTATAGATAAATCATTTAGAATGATACACTTCTGCCAGGTGGTTTCATAAAAAAAAAAAAAATCAGTAATATTTTGATCTAGAGACAGAAAATGAATTTCACATAAGACACTTACAATAGCACCAGAAAATCTGAAGGATTTTTTTCTAATGAAGAGAAAAATGTCTCTGTGATAGATTTGGTGGTCCCCCTGTTATCCAAGTAATCAAACTCAGCATTACCAATAATAAAACAACCTGACAGTATGTGCCTCCTGAAATGACACAAAGCATCCCCATATGGTGTAGGTTGTATTCTCACCAAAATGTGAAGCTAGTAAGGAAAAAGTCAGACAAATACAGAGAGTAAGAAATCCTACAAGACAATGGGTCTGAAGTCTTCAAAAAAAGTCAATACCATGAAAAACAATTTTCCACATTAAAACATCCTACATTAAAACAGACCAAAGAAACATAATAATCCAAAGCAATGCATAAGCCTCCACTGGCTCCAAGGTCCAGAAATGAAACCCACTGATGGCTAAAGTGGTATTAAGATGTTGTTTTCATGAACATTTCGTCAATTTCTCTCACGGCTTCACGTTTTCACACTGAGCTGTTGGTATCTAGTGAGAAGACATAAAAATCAAATGTTCTGGTGACTTATGATGACGAATCTCAGGGACAACACACAAACAGCTATGCTCTGAACTGCTTCGGCTTGCCTGACTGCCACGACAGCCACCACCCCACCTACCCTGTTCAGAATTCTCTCAAGCTCGTAGACTGCTTGTAGGGCCCCGACTTCCAGAACTCGCAGCTGGCAGACTAAGAGGTGAATCACAGCCCGGGGGCAGGTCAGCATGTGACAGTTTAAACAGGAGCCCCGGAGCAGCAGGTAGAGTTTCTGAAGAGAGGGAATAAGAAGAAGCAGGATAATTAGAGACACAGTTCGACAAGGTAATATTCAAAGTACTTAAAGTTTTTGTTAGGTAGCCAGTTTACTCCTTTGAGAATTCCACTTCACCTAATGTACCTGGAAAGGCCTCTGTGGCCCTATGAACTAGATAAATATTCCCCTCTATTTCTTGTTTCATGGTTTCATTTTAATGCCTTAAAAGTTGAAATTTAGTTTGGGTCTGAGTTAGAGAGCTACCTTCATATTATTTAACTAAGTACCAAATTCTAATTTCAGTATTTAAATATTTAACTTAAAATATTTAATATTTGCAGGATGCCTGGCTGGCTCAGTATGTGGAGCGTGCGACTCTCAATCTTGGGGATGCGAGTTCAAGCCCCATGTTGGGTGTAGAGATTACTTAAAAATAAAATCTTTAAAAAAAATAAATAAAATATTTAATAGTTTAGTTAGTAGAAGTTTAGTTAAATATTTGGCATTTAACTAAATGCTGCATTTAACTAAGATGATTCTCTTTCCTCAATACAACTAACAGACCAAAAAAACAACACGTATACTGTCATCTGTAGAGTTTGAAACAAATCCTGGAGGCTAGGCTAACTGACATAAAAAAGCTGAAAATACACAAATAGGACTCTAGACAAGAGCTTCATTCTTAACTCACTGTCTGGTCTTCTGGGCTTTGCTCATCTTGCAACCTAGCAAGAGCTTACAAATCCATCAGAAGAGCTCAGGGAGGCCTGGAGAACTCCAAAGTTTTCCTACTGCCAGGGAGATTCTGCCTGGATTTCTGAAGGGCATGAAGCCCCTGAAACAAAGTGTAGGGGATGAATTCAAATGCTTTTTCCTCCTATGTGAACAGAGACAGGCTATGGCTCTTTTCAACTGGAATCAAACTGAAATTCATTTAGTTAGGGCTACAAGCCAAGTTGAATTTACTGGATTTGGCACCTTAAGGTTTTAAATCTCATGGTAAAAAGCACTTTAACTCTGTGTCTGGAGCTAACCTCTTTAGGCACCTCTTGTGAGGCCAGGAGTGCCCCTCACAAATCCCACCAGCAGCTCTGAGACCCACGTGTACAGGGCAGCCCAGGGCAGAACGTACATCAAAGAGGAGAGGGTTATACACTGTAAGCGGAAGCTCAATGTGGCCCAGGTGGCCAGGGCAGCTGTTGAAGTCCTGCACACAGGTGGAGCACACCTCTTTGGAATCCGCAGGGCCCAAAGCTAAATCGTACAGGCCGTTCACTGATGGGTTTCCCAGGCTGTCCAGGTAACGAGGGTTCGTAATGGACTTAACGCTTAATTTCCTAAGGAAATAAAAAAGACCAAGGGAAAATGAAGGTTACCCAACTTCTCAAATTTTTTTTTTTTTGGCACTTCATAGCTAAATGATGATTCCACATTTATTTCCTCAGACATGCTGACAGCTTCAGAGGACAGAATCTGTGTATGCCTTGCTCACCACTGTAGCTCAGCACTTAGCACAGAGCCTGCACGCTGCATGTGCTCAATAACTACATGCTGAATACGTAAGAGTGGTAAAATATGTAAAAAACAGATTTAGTGCAAATCTTGCGGAGTACAATGGGGAATATTTACAGAAAGTAGTTAAGTGCCTACCACATGCTAAATGCTTTACAAGCAGCATTTAGTCTGACTTCACCCCTGTGAGATGAGCATCACTATATGCATTTTTCAGAGGAGGAAATTGCAGTTCAGAACAGTTAGGTGATTTAATCCAGGTGACACAGCCAGGATGGGGGGTGGGGGGAGCACGGTGGAAAGAGGCAGGATATTGACCACAACTAACTCCAAAGCCCACATAGTTCAGTGAAGAGAAGATAACCCGCTAATTCCCATATGCAGAAGTAGTAAATTGAAATTAAACACAAATATGCAGACCCTTGAGAAGTATAACCTAAGTTATACTAAAAGTTCACTTAAGTCAGCCTAAAAGTTATACTAAGTTCACTAAAAGTTTCATCACAGTATTTTGTGTTTGGTTTAAAGGGGGCTCCCACAGAACTCCTAACTACTTTTACCAAAGTACATTCATGCCAAGTTTGCTTTATAAATTTTTTTTGACTTTGGAAATAAAGACAGTTATCCAAATCTCACAACCTAAAAAAAAAAAACAAAAAACACTGTTATTATTTAGCATTAAATGAGTATTTTTAGGTCAATAAAATTCTTTGGAAACATAATTCTTAAGGGCTATAAAATCTTTCATTATGTAGCAATTAATAATTCATTTAACCAAGCTCTATTGTAAGTAGGCTTACAAAACCTATCTGCATAAAGATTTACACAGGATACTTCAAACTTCTAATCATGTCCTAGGAATATAATTATTTCCTCAGTGAACTGGAATCCCTGAATCAAAGGGTACAAAATGTTTGAAACTACTGATATATTCTGCTACCTTGCATTCTAGAAAAGGTGGGTTAATCGTAGATTGCCAGTCTTAACTAGCACTGAATCTTAGCACTTAATCTTTCCAGGGGCACCTGGCTGGCTCAGTCAGTAGAGCATGAACTCCTGATCACAGGGTCCTGAATTCGAGGCCCACATTGGGCGTGGAATCTACTTAAAAAAAAAAAAAAAAATCTTTCCAAATTTCAGGTGAAAAAATGCTACTCCACCATACATTAAAGCTTATATATTTATTTTGAGACAGAGAGAGCACGAGCAGGGGAGGGGCATAGAGGGAGAGAGAATCCCAAACAGGATCCACACTGTGGAGCCCAACTCAGGGCTTGAATCCATGAACCATGAGATCAGGACCTGAGTAGAAACCAAGAGTCAGATGCTTAACCAGCCGAGCCACCCAGGTGCTCCATTTTAATTTTTTATTACAATATTTCTTTTAAACTGCTTTAGTCCTTTACTTTTAATTAAAATCTTAATGGTTTCATTATTGTCACGAGCTCCTTACACGAGGACCTTAATCTTTTACTATAATGGTGGCAAATATTTTTCTCAGTCATTTTTCACATTAAAGCTTTTTTTAAAAGTAAAAAAAATTTTTTTTTGGAAGAGAGAGAGAGAGACACAGCGTGAGCAGGGGACGGTCAGAGAGAGAGGGACACACAGAATTCAAAGCAGACTCCAGGCTCCCAGCTGTCAGCACAGAGCCCAACAGTGGGCCGAACTCAAGAACTGAGAGATCATGACCCAAGCCAAAATTGGAGGCTCAACCAATTGAACCACCCTGGCGCCCCTCACATTAAAGTTTTAAAAATTCTTTAACAGTTTCCTTGAGATATAGCTCACATACTACACAACTCTTAAACCGTTCGCTCAGTGGTTTTTAGCTTATCTACAGAGTTGTACAATCATCACCATTAGTCTATTTAGAACATTTTTATCCGTAGTAAAACAAACCCTGTATCCATTAGAAGTCATTCTCCTTGTCACAGAAATAAAAGAACCTAAAAACAATAAGGTCCTGCAAATAAAGTTTCGAGGGTGTAGCCAACAAATGATACGGTGATCAAAATGAGGACTTAAGAGAGTCCCTTGATTTAGCAACTGGGCAGACAATATAGGGGGTCCTAGCAAAGAGAATGTCACTTAAACTGAGTCTTGAAGGATAATCATTTTGACAAATTGCGTTCTTAACCACGTCAGGGACATTACTGCAACTCTGCAAACGCTAATTACCAAGGAAACTGATGGATGGGAACATTGCAATGTGGGAACCTTCATTCCCCCCCCCCCCCCCCCCCCCAGCGCAAACTCTAACCTAGCCCCACCGGGTTCTAGGCAGTCCACGCCAATCCACAACGTTCCCGGAACTACGGGTCCCAAAAGGCCAAGCGCCACACAACCACTGACTCGGAGGATAAACTGGGCGCAAGACCTTTTGGGAACAGTAGTTCATGGCGCCAACCTCAACAAGCAGGCTCTGCATGCTTCCTCCCCACCATCTCCTTACTTGAGCTCGTCGGCCGAATACATCCCGAAGGAAATGCCCTGCAGCCTCCGCCAGGGCATGGTCTTCGAGCCCAACATCCTTCACGTAAGCTGCGAGTTCTGACACTCAGAGAGAGATTCCAATGACCACGGGCAACTTAACTCAGCCTAAAGCCCGCAGCCACCATGTGATTTACATTCCGCTTACGCGCGAGAAAAGCTCGCTGGAATGAGATTTACGTGGACGAGACCACTTTCACGGTAGGGGGGGAAGTAATTTGACGACTTTCGCTCATTTACTCACCCTCTTATTTTGAAAATAGCGAAGAAATAGGTCACTAAAATAATCGTTTTGGAAAGTTTCTCCGAGGAAAGCGAGGCATTTTGATCTTTTAACTTCCGTAACAAAGTCTTTCAAACCACGAGCTTTTAACCTATTCCTTGATTGATTTTGTCTTGTTCCGTCTCAGCCAATAGCCGAGCTATTCCCCGCCCCCGCCATGGGGTGATCCTGAAGGTCACGCTTTCCCAGAATGCTACGCGAAAAAAACTAAAGATGGCGGCGGTAGCGTCGGGTTGCTGTGTCGGTGTCCGCTGCAGGCTTTGCCTGATGCTGACGGGCCAGTGGACGGGTCTGTGTGGAAAGGCCTCCAGCAGGTAAGAGACGCTTGGGAAACCCAAGAGAAAGACCGTCCCCCTCCCCCCCCCCCCCCGCCCTCGCCCCGGCCAACCTCGTCCTGTCTATCAGCTTTTCCCTAAGAGCTGTGGAGCTAGGGACGATGGAGGGGGTTGCGCATGCGCGGTTTCGCGGCCATGTGCTTAACCAGGTGTGGGTAGCTGGAGTCCTGGAAAAGGGCCCCAGACTACTTTGGTACGATGTTACTTCTTGGTTGGTTGGCTTACCCTGTTGTCGTGGAGCTTACGTTTGAATGTGCTATAGCAACCCCTCCCAAGTTTTAAAAATAGGAAATTATGCGTCCTTCTTTATTTTCACCAAATAGGGGAACTCTGAAGATTTTTCCCAAATTAAAGCAGTTTATGAGGGCCACTGTGTGCTGGATGTTATGGGGATGATTAGCCTAAGAAATTATCCAGGTCTTCAAAAACGCAGGGAAATCTAAAAGATTTGAGTACAGCCTTTGGGTTGCTGTGATTGTTATACCTTGGAATACGTATTTAATACTTTTCACTAAACACAAGTAGTGGTGTAGTGGAAATAGAGTAACTTTTAATGGAAAGTTGGGAAAAGCCCAATTTTGGATTCCGTGTTTGCCATTTCTTGAGTGGGATAATAGACAAGTTTTTTGTAGAGTGGACCTCGTAATAACTGAAAAACAGTGAGAGATAAGTGAGATGTGTAATCTATAGTGTACGTTTTATATGCGATACCTTCACTCAACTCTGCTCAAAAAAGAGAAAACGCCCCACCTGATACTGTGGAAGCCTTCGTACTCAATCGCAGTCCTTTTCTTCATAGTGCCACTATTGACATTTTTCTACTCATTTCCTTTGTCTGACAGCAGCATCTCTCCCTCTGCATTCACCCACAAGACAACAGTGGTCTTAGATCCTAATTTCATGAAAAAGCAATAGCCAACTCTGTCTGAGAGTTTATCCCTCTGAAGTTGATCCCCAGCAGAGAAGTATTGTTTTCGAATGATACCCGAGACCAGATTCCAGTAGAGGAAGAAGTAGCTTTGTGTTTAATCACATTTTGGCAATTTTGTGAATGGTACCAATCCCATGTAGGAAGGGAATACACAATAATAGTGCCCATTACTGTGTGATATTTGAATATTTCTTAGTGTGATCAGAACATTTTAATACTCATGGGTCAGTAATTCTAAATTTTGTGTAAAAAATAATAGTTTCAAGTTTAATTTAGGACATACATATTTGGCAAATTCTTGATTGTTGGATGAAGTAGGATGAAAGGCCATGGTGATCTTAGTTTAATAATTTATCATAACTGCTTCAAGTGGGATAGTCTTATTAGGGTGTTATTCGTATAAAATCAGGGACTCGTTAAATTGTTCCTCTTAACCTCAGTGTTTCAGATTCCCAAAGTTGAAAGTCCCTTATATTTCAGGGCGCCTGGGTGGCTAAGTTGGTTAAGCGTTCAACCCTTGAGTTTGGCTCAGGTCATGATCTCACAGTTCGTGGCATCCAGCCCCACATCAGACTCTGTGCTATTAGCACAGAGACTCCTTGGGATTCTCTCTCTGCCTCTCCCCAGCTTGAGCACGTGCTCTCGCTCGCTCTTTCTCTCAAAATAAAATAAATGTTTTTTTAAAAAGTCCCTTATATTTCACATTTGCTGCTTCAGTTCAGGTGTTATTGAGATTTTTTTTTCCTGATTCTATTTAATAAGATTGCCTGATTTAAAAATGTTGACCATTATTGCGTCCATATGTCTATTTTGTAATGGTTTTGAACATGTTCTTCAGGCCATATCTTCTCAGTGTGCATTGACATGAATTATGCAGTCATTTGGACCCGTGACAATTGGAAAATATGGGTTCAAAATGCACATTGGTGGAAGGAGGTGGGAACTTCATTAATGAGTACTAGTTACAGGGCTTTTATTTTTTGCAGATTTTATTCTGGAAGTGCAACCCTCCCAAAGATTGAAGGAGCTAATGTAACAGGTATACAAAAACATATTGAAATAATTTCATTTCTATGTTAAATTATTGCACTAATTTGTAGTAGTAGTAGTAGTAGTAGTAGTAGTAGTAGTAGTATTGGGAAATTGATTTACTTTGTTTTATTTTTCAAATTAAGGGATCGAAGAAGTGGTCATTCCAAAAAAGAAAACTTGGTGAGTATTCAGTCAGTGTTCATTCAGCAAGGAGTTGAGTGCAAAACATTTGAAGGTAAGGAGCCAATGACAGAGAGTAGAGAGAGCATTTTGGGGGACAGAACAGCTGATGGGAGGAAAACTTGGGAGTTGGAAAGAACTTAAAGAGGAAGGTGGAGGGTAGTGAATGAATGGGGCATGAAATTTAAATAGGGTTAAAAGACCTGAACTAAGTTGGGTTAATAGTTACATAATAGTTAATTATGAGCATCGTTATTAGAATAATTTCTTTCCTTTTTTTTTTTCTTTCTCTTTTACGAAAGTTTTACATGTTTGGGAGACTGGACAGAAATATTACTCTTGCGGTCTTTAAGGAAGGAAAATAAAATAGTGTGGACTGCAGAATTTAGCTTTTTTTTTTTTTTTTTACCTCACTAGAAAGATCCTTGATCTCAGGCTTATAAGTTCGAACTCCACATTGGGTGTAGAGATTTCTTAAAAATAAAATCTTATAAAAAAACAAATACCAGACTCACAGTGGAGTGAGAGGGAGTCACAAGTTGATATCATAATCTGTAATGTCTTAATTTATTTTTTAGGGATAATGTATTCATTAAGGTTGCTTTTTTAAATAACTCTTTTTTGAAAAGAGAACTAATGAGTAATCTGAATGTCATTTTTTGGGGGGTTTTTTTTTGGTTTTTTTTTTTTTTTTTTTTACTGTTGTTCAGTATGCTATGACGACGTATTCACTTGGTAAGCCATATAGTATATAGTCTAATGAAAGCTTTAGTTAGAGAATGCTAAGACATGAGAGAATGTCTTTGTCTCCATGAGATTACATAAATGTGATGTTAAAAAATGGATAGAACCCCAGTGATATCGTATATGTCAAGGAATTATTCAGTCTTGATGTAATATAAAATTTCCTGTATGTTGTTTTATAGCTAACTTGTAATGAATGTTAGGTTAAACTTTGTTTTGAAAGGTAACTTTTGGTTTACTAAATTTACTCTTCCTTTTTTGGAAATAAAACATATAAAATGTAACAGGAATAAAAATAAATTTGAAATTAAATTATCTAGGTTTGTCTATTCCACTGAAATCTCTTCCAGTAGTTAGGGTCTCTACCCATAGAACAGCAGACAGCTAGCCTGAAATTTTTATAAAGGCTGTATAGTTGAGAGTTTCTAAATCAGAAGAGTACATCAGAAACATCTGGGAATTCAGCAAGACTGCATGTGACAGTTCTCCATGGAACTTGGAGACTTTGGTTTAGGAAGTCCAGAGTATAGTTTGTGATTTATTCTCATATATACTTGAGTTAAGAGCCACCAATTGAGATAAAAGAGGCAAGAGTAGCCCAGAAAACTGCAATAAGAATGCATAGGAAAATGGGGCTCCTGGCTCACTCAGTCAGTAGAGCATTTGACCCTATCTTGGGATTGTGAGTTTGAGCCCCACATTGGGTGTAGAGATTACTTTAAAATCTTTAAAAACACACACAGACACACACATACATAGGAGAACGGATAGCAGGAGGCACGGTTCAGGATAGATATAATTTTGAGCCACACATTGGGTGTAGAGATAACTTAAAAATAAAATCCAAAAAAAAAAAAAAAAGAAAGAAAATGGATAGGAGGCAAGGTTCACGATAGATATAGAGAATTTTTTGAGATGAGGGTGGAAATTGCTAGCCCTTGGTGATGGTAGGGGGGACCATGCCAGAGAGGGTAGGCAAAGTACAGTAGGAACATGTACTAATCACCTTTAGACAAAAGAACTAGGCAGTTTTTTTTTTTCATGTTTATTTATTTTGAGAGAGAGACAGACTGCGAGTGGGCAGAAAGAGAGGGAGACACAGAATGTGAAGCAGGCTCCAGGCTCTGAGCTGTCAGCACGGAGCCCTACCTGGGGCTCGAACTCATGAACTGTGAGATCATGACCTGAGCCGAAGTCTGACACTTAACCGACTGAGCCACCCAGGCACTCCAGTTTTCTCATTTTCTAACTTGTTATTCTAGTGATCTTAAGAAATAAGAACTGGCTTTAGTTGAGACCTGAACTTTTTTTTTACTGGCCAATCCATTCTGAGAATTGAATCACTTGTTCACTTTGTAGGTGTGAAAATCCTGACATGGGTTAACTTGTGATTCTTGTTCTTAGGGATAAAGTGGCTGTTCTTCAAGCACTTGCATCCGCAGTGAATAGGGTAAGTAGGAGTTTTAGGTTTTTGTACCCAACTCAGTTAATTATACATTTAATATTCATACCTCTTCATTATTCATGATTAAACTGTTGTGAATCTTGAAAGTTTATTGGAAATAATCTAATCCACTCCCTTCATGTGACAGGTGTGGAAACTAAAGGTTTGGGATGGTTTTGTTTTGTTTGGTTTTTTTGTGTGTGTTTTTAAGTTTATTTAGAGAGAAAGAGCACGTGTGTGGGAGAGGCAGAGAAAGAAGGAGAGGGAATCCCAAGCAGACTCCATGCTGTTAGTGTAGAGCCTGATGAGAGGCTAAATCCCGTGAACCATGAGATATGACCTGAGCTGAGATTAAGAATTGGACACTTAACTGACTGAGCCACCTAGTCACCCCAAAACTAAAGGTCTTAAAGGGACTGGCTACACATTGGTTAGGAAGTTAAGTACTTGACCTAGTTCCATGTCTTTTATCTCCAAATTCCGTGTTTTTATCTTAGACAAATAATGTTTAAGCTGAATCCCCTGAAGAGTTTGCTATAATGCATGGTCCTGGGGGATGGTTTGGGTGGGATACTGTAACGCAAGTGATCTGGTGACCAGCTTTGAGCAGTAGTGTATCTACTATGCTAGAAATAATGCAGGGATTGACCGTGTGCGTCCTGGAGTTTCAGAGCTGAGCAGTTAGCTTTGTGATCTGCACTAAAAAGTTACTTTATCTCTTGATGTTTCCACATGCATATCTATAAAATGGGGATTAATGATAGCATCAAACCTCAAGGTTTTAGTGAGAAATAAGCTAGTACATGTGATAGGATTTAGGACAGTGCCTAGCACAAAGGAGTACTCAGTAAATGCTAGCTGTTATTAGTGAAATATTTTTCAATAACTTTCTCTTGACAATTCAAGAATAGAGTTTGTAGTCTGATAGATAAACTGAAACCTTGGTAAATGCCTCAGAACATAATCTGTGTACCCAACTTGGGACTCAAATTGCCAACCCTGAGAAACTTTCTGATTGTATTTTTCATTAGCAGGAAACTGTACTTTTAATTTCAACTATGGGGACAATGTCTGAAATAATTAGCTACCACGATACCTGTGAGGATACTGATCCTCTTTAAGGCCGTTATCACAGACTTCCGGGATTGTTTTCCATTGTAGATGTTAAACTTAAGGAGTATTGGGCTAAATATGCACTAATATATCCTAGCAGTTTCTCAGAAGGGATTCTTAAAATACTGCATCTCCAGGGGTGTCTGAGTGGCTCAGTTGGTTAAGCATCCAACTTCAGCTCAGGTCATGATCTCACGGTTCATGAGTTTAAGCTCCCATTGGGCTGTGTGCTAATAGCTCAGAGCCTGGAGCCT
Organism: Prionailurus viverrinus; assembly: GCF_022837055.1. Lineage (NCBI taxonomy): Eukaryota > Metazoa > Chordata > Mammalia > Carnivora > Felidae > Prionailurus > Prionailurus viverrinus. The sequence continues at coordinate 101,251,560 of NC_062563.1, forward strand.
GTTTCAGATTCTGTGTCTACCTCTCTCTCTCTTTCCTTCCCTTGCTTGTGCTCTGTGTCTCTCTCTCAAAAATAAACATTAAAAAATTTTTAAAATACTACTGTATCTCCATACTAGCATCATTTATCCCTAAGTAGGCACTTGAAATGTGAACTAGAGAAATGGTCCTTTGAAGACTGTTGTCAATTTTGTTTTTTTTTTTGTAATTATGTGTATTTTTTTCTTTTTTTTTATTTAATTTTTTAATTTTTTAAATTTACATCCAAACTAGTTAGCATATAGTGGAACAATGATTTCAGGAATAGATTCCTTAGTGCCCCTTACCCATTTAGCCCATCCCCCTTCCCACAACCCCTCCAGCAAGCCTCAATTTGTTCTCCATATCTATGAGTCTCTTCTGTTTTGTCCCCTTCCCTGTTTTTATTTTACTTTTGTTTCCCTTCCCTTATGTTCATCTGTTTTGTCTCTTAAAGTCCTCATATGAGTGAAGTCATGATTTTTGTCTTTCTCTGACTAATTTCACTTAGCATAATATCCTCCCGTTCTATCCACGTAGTTGCAAATGGCAAGATTTCATTCTTTTTGATTGCCGAGTAATACTCCATTGTATATATGTACCACATCTTCTTTATTGATTCATCCCTCGGTGGACATTTGGGCTCTTTCCATACTTTGGTTATTGTCAATAGCGCTGCTATAAACATTGGGGTGCATGTGCCCCTTCAAAACAGCACACCTGTATCCTTTGGGTAAATACCTAGCAGTGCAATTGCTGGGTTGTAGGGTAGTTCTAGTTTTAATTTTTTGAGGAACCTCCATACTGTTCTCCAGAGTGGCTGCACCAGCTTGCATTCCCAACTGTTCTCAGTTTTTTAATGAAAATAGCCTTCAAGTCAAAGAAGTTGTAGAATTATGTGTGCAGCTTTCTGATTTGTCTGCATTTGGGCCCTTGAAGTCCAGGGTATTCATTCAGTAACCACCTGTTCTACCTTTGTGATGCTGACCAGGTGCTGTGCCGGGTGAAGAATAGAGACCCTTTCCTCGCACAGCTCCTAGACAGGGAGAGAGTGAGAGCACTGAACTGTGGCCATGACAGTTGGGATAAGGGACAGTTAAAGGGGATGATAAAGGGATGTTGATAAAAGGGACAGGTAAGGGGATGTTAAAGAACTAGCGTTGGTTGGATCTGATGATAGGTTAGTTGAATGGAAGTAATGGGACAGGATCTACAGGTTGAACTGCAGCATGGTCAGTACTGTTCAGAGATAGAGGTGACAGTAGGGTGTAGCTTCAGGCAAGTGCAGTGTGGGGTTAAATTTGGTTCCAGTCATCTGAACTACAAGGCCAGAGTGGAGTTGTTTTTCACGGATTGTGAAGGACTTGGAAATTGTTGAGGGAGGAAAATTGGGAAGTAAATAGGAAGGATAAGTCTAGTAAAAGAACAACTAGAGTGTGTCACCAAAACTAGAGGCCCTAAATAGGAATCTAAGAAGGGTGGTGTGGAGGATCAGAACCAGAGCTAGGCACCAGTTTGAGTATAATCAGGGAGTACGTACGTAGTCCAGGGCAGTTAACCTAGAACTGCTACCGCTGGTTTACCCTCACGTGACTGCCTCATGTTAGTAGAGTGGTGTAACCAGATGAAATGAGCCTCTAATCAGTATGAAGCGATACGGGTTTTGAAAGGGGCAGCGGGAAGCTGAGACGCCAAAAAGATATAGCCTCCGTGCCCTAGCTGTGAGCAGCCTTGCCCTGAGAGCTGCAGGGAGGGTCACCCTTGGAGAGGCCAAGTCAGTAAGACAGTACCTCAAGGGCACCGTGAGGAGAGATTCTGGATATAGGGTTTTCCTGTGGAACAGAGGTCCCAGAAGGCCCAGGAAAGGAGACTGCAGGGGAGAAGAGAGAATAGAGAAAGTACTTTGGGGGCAGTTTTCAGTGAGTGGTACTGAAGAGATTATTTTGCTCCAGGTTCTACCTAGAGCAGTTTAAAGAAGCGTACAGAGCTTGGACGGCAGCGCACAGAAGCTGCACCTTCCAAGAGGGCGTGGAGGCGTCTTCTGTGTGGAGGGCAGACTCTGTGATGGGCAGTGGCCATGCTTGGAAGGAAACTGGTGCCTGACTCTGGTGCCCAGGCTAGTTAATTCAGAGGACCTGTAGTTTACAACAGCAGTAGTTCCTGGGACCACCCTCAGATCTTAAGGGGTCATGGGGGGCTGGGGGGCTGAGCCATTGTTTGCTTCAAGTTGTATGTAATTATAACCGAGTCTTAGAGAGCTGAGAGTGCAGTATAGGCGTTAGTGTTTCTCTCACTGTATACACACAGGTAAACTTCTGCATGTGTTATATATATAATTAAAACTTGTTTTTTACAGAGTTTGTGGTCCTCAAACCTCCAGATCTTTATGAAAATCTAGCTAAAGAGACTTCTGTGTCTTCACAGGATTCCACAGCTGCCCCTTATGCATTTCAGGATGATCCTTATCTCATACCAACATCCTCCGTGGAATCTGTGAGTAATTCCATGTAGCTTTTCTAGCATTATGTTTTATCTTGCTTGTTTGGGTTGAAGCACGCGTATGTAATTTACCTTATTTGTAAAAATTTTTGAAAAGTTAACAGATGCTGATAGGTAATTCAATAGACTTTCTGAATCCCTTACTACTTTTTTAAAAAGTTTTAGAAATGGGCTGTGGAAAGGTTTTGGGTTTTAATAATCAGGGCTCTTTTGCATTGGAACAGTCCACTTGGTTTCAGTGCACTGGTTTTATGTTCCGCAAGCTGTATATAAGATGTGACCTAAAATGTCACACTCAGTAGCAGAGAAATAGTACGTGATTTAACTTGTATTTGGGTTTCTTTGTATTGTTGCATTCTTTTTTGAGGGGGTAGATAATTCTTCCTGAGGGTGTAATTTTGATCTTGAGTCTAAGTTACATGTAAATGCCAATTTCTATCTGATTCTTTTTTTTTTTTTATAGCGTTCATTTTTATTGGCAAAGAAATCTGGAGAGAATGCAGCAAAGTTTATTATTAATTCATATCCCAAATATTTTCAGAAGGACACAGCTGAACCTCATATACCGGTAAGGAGAGGTAATTGTAATTTTTCAGTTAATACTATGTAGATATAAGTTAAACCAAGTTTTCATAGCTGCTTTTGAGTAGCCATTTGAATGTCCTCAGTATTCAGGTGAAGTAGTTAGTTAGTTAATTATGTTTTTATGTATTTTGAAAGAGAGAGAGGCAGGGGAGAGGCAGAGAGAGAAGTAAAGAATCCTAAGCAGGCTCGACATTGTTAGTGCAGAGCCCGACAGGGAGTTTGAACTCACAAACGGTGAGGTTGTGACCTGAGCCGAAACCAAGAGTTGGACTCTCAACAGACTGAGACACCCAGGTGCCCCCTGGGTGAAGTCTTTTGATGAGTACAGTTATCTTTGCTCACAATAATCTTTTTTTTTTTTTTTTTTAAGCTCCTGTATGTGTTTGTTCCCCATCCTGTTTTCCCTGTTTGGCTACTGTGACATCAGAATCTTAGATCTTTACCTCTGTGACTGTTCCTTTTCAGTTTCCTTCAGTAGCTTTTCTATGCCCCTGCCCCCCCCCCCCCCCCCCCCCCCCAAGCGCTGACGTTGTCTTCGGTTTCCATGCTCAGCCATTTTCTTATTCCTGTCTGCAGTCTTCCTGCTTCAGTGGCCCTTACATCCCATTCTTGTATATCTGGCCCAGATCCCTCCACTTTGATACTGTAGTGTCCTGGTTCCTCTTCAGAGTAAACCTTCTGCCTTTTTCTTGGAACTCCAAATTGTATTTCCAACTACCTCTTTGTTCTGTAGTCCTAAAGAGTGAGCATTGTGGAGGGTGTGTTGTGTGCTGTTGTCACAGTGGTGAGGGGAGCAGATGTGCCTCTGCCCTCCTGGGTTTATTAGTGGAAATAGTAACCTCAGACTCCTGTCCCAAACAGCTTTCTTCCCTAAACACATGCACCCACACACAACCCTCCTGCTTCTCCAGCAGCAACTCCTAGTGACAAATTAGGAGGTCATTGTGATTGTATAGGTAAAAATGCTGAAATCCTGGCCCAACCTTTCCCCTGTGTGTTTAACTAGCAGTTAACGTTTCTGTGCTTATTAGCTCACTTTGACTTGAAGCCTTCCATGGGTCCCTGCCTCCCTGGCAGGCAGCACTCTCATACCTCTGAGATCTCCCATCATTTACCATCACATTGCACTGTAATTATTTTTTTCTTCATTAGATTGGGAGAACCTTAAAGGCAGAGAATTACTTTCATCTCTGTGTCTCCAATGCCTAGCTTCATGCCTGGCATGAAATCGTCAGCATTCAAGAAGTATTAAAATAAACTAGTGAGTGAGGTACAACCAACATACTTTGGTGATAGTGAATGTTTATAGAGTAGAAGAAGCATCAGGGATGAAAGATTTCTGCCTCTGCAAACCAGGTATACTGTGACACTTTTTTAGAGAGAGACTGCGAGTGGGGAAGAGGGGGAAAGAGAATCTTAAGCAGACCTGTTGCCCAGCATGGAGTCCAACACGGGGCTCGATCCCATGACCCTGAGATCATGACCTGAACCAAAATCAGAGTTGGGCACTCAACTGACTGAGCGACCCAGGCACCTCAGTACTCTGACACTTTTAAACAAGGTCGGGAAGAAAGAAGAAAGGGTGATTTTAGTAGAGGACAGAGGTTCAACTTGAAGTTGGGGAAGTTGGAAACAGGATTCTTTAGATATGGATTAAATATTTATTTTGGGGTGCTTTTAAAAATTCTCCCTGAGCTGGGAGATAGCTAAATGATCTTGTTTTATGTATTGGAGGGCTTTGATACTTTTTTTCAGTTACATTGCCAGTTATATAATTCCCTATATTCCCTATATATATTCAGTTATATTCCCTACGAGGTGTACACGTGTACCTGGTCCATGAAACATGAATTGGGATGGTGAAGTTTTATTTTGGTGTTTTGGTGATAAAAGTTCAGTCCTGCTAAGTTCTTTCCCCTTTAGCTGTTTGTGGTAACATTAACCATCTTCTTTTCCTAGTGTTTAATGCCTGAGTACTTTGAACCTCAGATTGAAGGTATAAGTGAAGCTGCCTTAAAGGAAAGAATCAAGCTCAAGAAAGTCAGAGCTTCAGTGGACATGTTCGATCAGCTATTGCAAGCAGGTGACTCAGTTCATTTAAAACACCTCTAGGAACATGGGCTTGAAAGTGGGCTGTGGTTTATGTGATCGTGCTGGTTTTGAGTACAAGTTACAAGTATCTCTGATGATGTTTATGTTTTTAAGAGTTTAATGATATTTCCAGTCCTGCTTTAGCTTTATTTTTTGAATTATAAGTGAGATGGAGCTGTAACTTAGTATATTGTGCTCTTCGGCTATATTGTGTTGGCAAGTAGGGAAATTGTATAGCCATTCTTTCTTGGCTTCTTTTTTTAACTTCTGGCATGTACATATTCAGGTTTCTTGTACTCTTTAAGTATGTATGGAGGCATAAAACAGACAAGGAAGGAATATTTAAAAAGGAAGCGCTAAATTGGGATATTGATTCTAGCTCTGACACTAATTAGCCCTGTGGCTTTGGAAAAGTCACTTAGTTCCTCAGAACTTCTGTCTCTAAAATTTTGGCTCTCTGAATTTGATCTGGATGAACCTCTGGTGGTATAGATCCAGAATGCATGACTTGTAAACTACCAGGAGAATGTACCTATAATAACATCAAAGGCAGCAGCATTGTAAGTTTGTGGGCTTCAGGATGTTGTTCAGTGATTGAGGATAAAAACCAACCAGACATAGAAGAGATCGAAACTGAGTTGAATTGCTCAGTACATTCTTGAACACAACAAGAAACATTTGCAGAAAGCTGTGTTTGAGAGTTCTGGTGTGTAGCCTGCTGTGGCATTGGATGTACGGATGAATTGCTGATGCACATTTTAATTTAGGGAGCCTTTTCCCTCTGCTTGTTGAATATGATAAATGTCTGGTAGTGAAGTTCTTAGTGCCCAGGCCTGTTTTCCTCTAGTTTTATACACTGTGGAATGGGCACATGCAGACATTAAGTAAAGACAGTGTGTCAGACCCACAGCTCAGAGTAACAGAACAAGCCAATATGCCATGGGATGGATTAGGTGAAGTTTTACTATCAAGCCCCTAATAAGTACCAAACACTTTGCTGGGCATTTCACATGCTTAATTTAATTCTGTAACATCTTAGGAGTTGCTGTGTTTTATAATAATTCTATAAAGGAAACATTAGGTAATTTTTCAGGGATATACAGTTCTGAGATAGTAAAATCCAATCCATTTACCCTTCATAGCCTCGGTTCTCTCCACTCTGCTATTTTCTACACTTTTAAATTCCTAATGGGCATTTTTATATCAGTGTATTTTCTTTAGGAAAATGAGGGTACTTTTAAAATACTCTATTTCATACTTTTTCCCTTTTTTTCTTAGTGTCAAGATGAAAGCATGTTTTTGAGTAACAGTTTTTTTAAAAGCTATTATTGGACATTTAGGCTAGTATTTCTAGGCAGGTATTCCAGTGAGGGCCTGGATCCAAGCGGAATAGTTTTGCTTGCATTTGTAAAAATGGAACTGAACCAGGGGAACTTAAGTGGCAGTAATTTGCAGAGTGTTCAGTTTGGAGACCGTAGTTAAAACCATGAGCTAGTTTCTCTGGAGAGACGAGTATGTAAAATAAGTGAGCACACACAAAGGTCAGGCTTTGTCTTGTGTTTTAGTCTCTCATGTCAGATCACACAGTAGGGATGGTGTCCCTGTCTGCATCACTCCAGGTGTTTGAGTTGATGTGGAGTGCATACTCATGCATTCTTAGGATGGTGGTTGCCACTATATATGTAGGCAAGAAAGTCACAGGTTATAGAAAGTGAAGAATTTTAATCCAGTGAGCTTTAGTTCTTTGATGTTTTAAAGTTTTTTTCCCCCTTTTTCTTCTACCCACAGGAACTGCTGTATCTCTGGAAACAAGTAATAGTCTCTTGGATTTGTTGTGTTATTATGGTGACCAAGAGCCTTCAGCTGATAATCATTTTCAGCAAAGTGAAAAATCAGAAGAATTGGTAATGGCTTTTGGCAGTGATTCTTAAAATTTCTTTTGGTAGTAATTTCATGTCAAAGTGAGGCAAGTTCTTATGCCTTATGTGTTAAGATAGTAGAGATTTGTTCTGAGATGTGATGTGTTATACTAGCTTTGATAAAAAGTGGTATGGAGGAAGAAATATTTAAACAATTATTTTAATTTCGGTTCCCTTCTTAAAAATATTTTGACCTTGCCTTCCGCATGCAGCTAAAGCTTTGACCAGAAATGTTTAGGAAACCCCTCTTTTACTGTTACGTACAGTGACCACATGATGTGTAAGGAACAGGGAAAGACCCCCTGATCCCAGTCCCCTCAAAAATGCAAACATATGTGGGCATATAGTGAGCGTATGTGCTGGGGGTATATAGAACAGGATTGTGCCAAGGGCTGGCCTGTTGATAGTGAGTCCTATCTGACTTCTCAACCCAAGAGTTTTACTTCTGGAAAAAGATCCCAAGGGCACCCCTGGGTCCTGTGCACAGAGATTATATACGTCATTTTTATAATGTATTCATACTTAAAATTGCAAAAATGTGGAACACAGGCTGGATGTCCAATAGCATGTGACTGAACTGTGGTATTGTGTGGTGTTGGAGAAGACTAGGTCTGTTTGGCTGTGGAAAGATGGATCTTACATTAATAAGTGAGAAAATAGGCTAGACAACATTCCATTTTTATAAAAGTATTTCCATATGCATGAGGGGAAAATGAAAAGTGCTTTTCTTTCCATAAATGTCTAGTTTTCCTCCACCAGATGTGCATTATTTACATAAAAAAAAGTCTTTTAAAACATGTAGGCAGAGGGTTGCTGTCAGACACTGACTTCTAGAGTCTTCTCCTAGGCTCCCTGGCCTGGCTGGCCCTCTGCCCGCCTTGCCCCAGCTGTAGAGGCGGTGTGGACCTGCACAGGGCCAGCCCAGCCTGCCTCACAATACAGCAGCGTCACCAAGAGTGGGGTTTATAAATCAAGGACATGACGTTACTAGTCTTTAAAAAGAATCTTAGGGGCGCCTGGGTGGCGCAGTCGGTTAAGCGTCCGACTTCAGCCAGGTCACGATCTCCCGGTCCGGGAGTTCGAGCCCCGCGTCGGGCTCTGGGCTGATGGCTCAGAGCCTGGAGCCTGTTTCCGATTCTGTGTGTCCCTCTCTCTCTGCCCCTACCCCGTTCATGCTCTGTCTCTCTCTGTCCCAAAAATAAATAAACATTGAAAAAAAAAAAATTATAAAAAAAAAAGAATCTTAGCTTGCGTTGGATTAGTGTTAGACATTAGATCCCATACCCGGACATGTCCTTTCTTGCTTTTACCTAATGAACAATATTTCTATGTGGCCCAAGCCAGATACAGCCAGATCAAGCCAGGCTCTGTTGTTTGGCTTTCCAGTTTCTCTCTCTGGGCTAGGCTGTACAGGGTAATGACTTTATCTCTTCTCCAGGCTATCATTTCTTGCTTTAAGGGCCAGCTTTACTTTGCATCTCTAAGTGAACTGATTTACGCTTTAGGAATTATCAGTTTTTTAAATGAACATTTACTGGAGTTTTCCTTCACCTTCTGTTGGATCTGTATTTCTTTTATTTTTCTAAAGTTTCCTTCGCCTTTCTGTTTTTAAGTATTCTAGGCTAGGAGAATGCATTCTGCTGTCATATTTTGTTTTATTTCTGTTGATGGTTCATTTCAGGAAGAGGCCATAGAGGAAAATAATGAAAAATCTAAGAAGGCTGGCCATCAATTTGGAGTTACGTGGAGGTATGTTACCCATCGTTAAACCTTGTAGTGGGGTTTCCATTTGTGCATGGAATGTTTCCTGTCATCCCCTCAAGATACGCTCCTATGGTTTTCTAAGATGTTTGTTTTTAGCATACAATATAAATATCACAATTGGTACTCCTATGTGTTTAGACCTCATTTCATAAGATCTTTACTTCTAACCAGCAGTATGAGGTTGACACTTCATTCTCCACCCCACCCATTTAACTTCATGTCCCCTTTACATGGTATTGGTTCCTTGGTTAGTTTCATCAGTGTCCTTCTGTGCAATATATACCTGTCACTCTGAAAGATTGGATAATTTGTTTACATAAGAATACACATAACACAACAGTGTAGTTCTAAATGAAGATTGCTGGTCAGCAAGCAGAAATACTCAACATTTCCAAACAAAAGGTAACATTTAACATTTGAGAAATTTAAGTGAGTAGGAATGTTTGAGTAAAAGAAAAGTATTTCACAGGGACATCTGGAGGAGGAAAGTTACTATTAATATCAAAAGTCTTTTTGGAAGTGTTAAACAGAATCCGGTATTTTAATAATTTTCCATAGTAGTTAAGAGCATGGACCTTGGTATATCATCCTGGCCCAAATCCTGGTTCTGATTTCCAGGACCTATTTGTAAGAGACAGAATCAAGGTACAGCATAGTCTGTATAACATGGATTATCTTTATTCATTTATTTGTTTTAAAAAAAATTTTTTTTTAACGTTTATTTATTTTTGAGCCAGAGACAGAGCATGAACGGGGGAGGGTCAGAGAGAGAGGGAGACACAGAATCTGAAACAGGCTCCAGGCTCTGAGCTGTCAGCACAGAGCCTGACGCAGGGCTCGAACCCACGGACTGCGAGATCATGACCTGAGCCGAAGTCGGACGCTTAACCGACTGAGCCACCCAGGCGCCCCTATTTGTTTTTTTAAAGGAAGAAGGAGAGTAGATACGCCCGAGTGTGACATGTACACATGCTAGAATACAATAGATTCTGGAGAAACTACTTGCCTGTGGTTGCCTCTGGGGAATTATATATGGTTGAAGGAGTGTGGGGAAACTTCACTGTGTACTCTTTGCACAGTTGGCTTTTTTGTTTAGTGTTGTGAGTATATATTACTTTTTTGTAAAAGTTCTGGTTCTGTCACTTAACCTGCCAAGCCGTGGACAACTTGAGGTTTTGGAGCCTCAGTTTTTCCCATTTTTCAGAATGATAACCATGTCTTTCATGCACGTGGTGGTAAGAATTTTATGTGTATAAAGTGCTTGGCACAGTGCTTGGAACATTGTAAACTCAGTAAATTGTGGTAGCTGTTGGTTTTTCCAGTTTCCCTGGTTGACTATTCTTCCTGTGTCTAGGGCAAAAAACAATGCTGAGAGAATCTTTGCTCTAATGCCAGAGAAAAACTCACATTCCTACTGCACAATGATCCGAGGAATGGTGAAGGTAACATGTATTTATTTCTGTACTATTGTATTTAATTTCCACTAAGTCAGGAATTTTTAGTCTCAGAACTATTGTTCACTGGGCCAGAAAATTTGTTGTCTTGGGAGCTCTCCTGTGCATTGTAGAATGTTTCATACTTCCCTGTTCTCTACCCAGTGCATGTCAGTACTGCATCCTCCCCAGCCCCCAGTTGTGACAACTAGAAGTATCTCCAAGAATTACCAAATGTCACCTGGGAAGCAAAATTGCCAGGCAGTAGAGTATGAACTTCATGAGAACTGAGACTTTGTTTGTTTCGTTTATTACTGTATCCCAAACCCTAAAACAGTAGACATTGCAACTGTTTCTTAAGTAAACAAGTTGGATGATATTTAAGTTTTATCCTTACTGTCTTCCAGCACCGAGCTCTTGTGCAGGCATTAAACTTGTACACTGAATTACTAAACAACAGACTCCATGGTAAGTGTGTTTGGAGAATTTCCCTCCCTCCTTCCTTTTCTTCCCTTAGGAGTCTGTAGATCTTTGAATCCATGAAATTTTTGCATCTTGCCTCAATCATGGGCTCACTTTTAACCTTGTGGTATTGGTGGTAAAAGCAGGAGGAGAGTTCCAGAGAAGGGAGAGAGTGTCTTGTTTTGTGAGCACATGGTAACGAGCCAGGAGCCATATGGGCATTACTGCTTTGCCTTAAACTAAGCTATTTAGGGATAAGTCTTGAACCCAAGTTTTGTTAAGGTGGTTTTCCTGTTTTACAGCTGATGTGTACACCTTCAATGCATTGATTGAGGCAACAGCATTGAGCATGAATGAGAAATTGGAGGACAAATGGAATAAGATACTGGTAAGGGGAAACTGTCATTTTGTCTCCTAATATGCCTAAAGTATCCTTTCCTAGAAATACAGGGGGTAGAGATTGAGCATTTTCATGGCAGATACTGCTCTGCTGGGTACTCAGCGGTTACTTGTTTATGCCCTCCTAGCAACCCTGTAGTTTAAATAACTGTGTCTTATATGTGCGAAGAAAAAGATATTAGACGCAGAGTCGATGGCTAGAATTCACAAACACCTCTGTTGCTTTATTTCTCATAGTATGTAGTTTTTTTTATTACAAACATAATGCATATTTCCTGAAACATTTGTATCTGGTAAGTTTGAAAAAACTTACTTGGGTTGTATTAGGGATAAAAATGTTTTTGTTTTTATACCATACTGTTCATTTAAAAAAGGAAAACAGCCCGGTTCATTCTAGTCTATGCTTTTGCTTTATGAGGCAGGGGGCGAAGACAATTGGACACCTTGATCAAGCGAGGTGCGGTGACTGAATAGAGTGAGTTCTCTAAAAGGCAAAGTCACTGGCCCTGCTAACTAATAGATAATTCTTAAATTAGGAATATATTTATTAAATTACTTTAGATCTAGCCAGAGAATCAAATTATTTTTTAGTGTGTAATACTGGTTTATTGGACAAATTACCTACCCAGGCATAAACAAGACTTAACACTTGGATTTATCTAGGAGCTGCTGAAAGAAATGGCTGCCCAGAAGGTGAAACCAAATCTACAGACATTTAATACCATTCTGAAATGCCTCCGAAGATTTTATTCATTTGGAAGATTGCCAGCCTTACAGACCTTTCGTGAAATGAAAGCCATCGGAATAGGTGAGTATGTGCCCTCATGTCCTCCTCTGGAGACTGGGACGATGCTGACCAGAGATCTTAGATCCAAACAAGCAAAAAAATAGACACTAAACTCTTTTTGCTGTGTGCGTAATATGTTGAGAATTTCCATTCCCCCATTTGGTACATTTAATTACATGTATTTATTAACGGCGGAAGCTCCGTTATCTTCATGTTCTTTATAGCAAACTACAGTATTCTTTTAATATTTTAGGTAGTTTTCTGTGGATTTCTTTACTCTGGGGAGAATTGTTCGCTTAACTAGTTTTAAATCCCATGCACTTGCTAGCATAATTGGGTATTTGAACCCAAATGTACTATTGTATTATGTAGTTTTCAATAAAATTTTTTTAAATTAATTTATTTATTTTGAGAATGGGAGAGCAGAGAGAGAGAATCCCAAGCAGCCTCCATGCTTGCATGCTCCATGCTGTCATCTTGGAGCCCAATGCAGGTTTTGATCTCACAACCTTGAACCTGAGCTGGAATCAAGAGTCAAGACTCTTAACTGACTGAGCCACCTGGGCAACCCTAGTTTTCAGTAATTATGAAAGGTTGCTGGGGACCTGTTCACTTTAGTATGCTTTAGTGCTCTTGAATAAAGAATCCTAGTACAAAGTACATTAGCTATAACATTTTAGTTAATATGTGTCAAGACTTTCTAAAAGTGTTTCTCACTTTAATCAAATGACGCTAATCAAACGTTAACGTTAATCAAATGAGCTAGGAAATATCTTCAGAGGAATAGAAATGCATCTTTTTGTTTGTTTGAAATGCATCACCTTTTATTTAAATACCAAAATCGGTGTGCTTTTAGTTAACTGTGCCTCAGGAAGCTGTATTTTGGATATTTGTGTTTGACTTATTTCTTACTTTTTTCTATCCACCTGGTAATTTGAGAACCCTCACTTGCAACATACCACTATATTATTCAGCTGTTTTATCAACATGGTATGTATGACGTTATACATGGTATGTATTATATTAACTTTTGTAGAAAGTTGACCCAGCTCCTTTATGTTTATGTGATTAATTGTTGTGGGCTACCTTCACTGCATATGGTTTAAGAATAGAGAACTCACAAATTACAGTATCCTATAACCTTAGCAAAAAGTTATTCTTGAAGGAAGTAACCTTGTTTGTTACATAAAACTTGAGCTGGAGGGGAAATGTTATTAGTACATTAAATGTACTAACAGTGTTGATGTGCAATTAAAAATGGTCAGAAGGTGTGTTAGTCTGGAGTTCTTTTGCCTCTGTAGAGCTGTGCTTTCCAGTAAAATAGCCAGTAGCCACACTTGTTTATTTCATTAAAATTAAGATTCCTTTCTTGCATTAGTACTAGGTAGCCCCATGTGACTGCTGGCTCCTGTATTCAATGATGCAGCAAGAGAACATGTCCGTTTTTACGGGGAGTTGTTGGCCATTGCTGTTCCATACCTGAGTTGAAATTTTACCTGTCGTCTCCCAGCTATGCCAGAAGGGCCTGGATACCTATCCTGATAAATGCTGTCAGGCTGTGATGATTAAGTAAACTGTGCACAGGGTCTTGTACTGGAAGGCACATAATAGGCCATCACAGGCTGTGGGTTCTCGTTTGCCCCGCCCCAACTTGAGAAAGAACCCCTGGGTTCAGAAATGACCATTCCAGTCTTTCTCTCCTGAGATGGACTTTATAAAACAACAGAGGAAAACTTGATTGTGTTTTGGTGGGCTAATTTTACAAGATCCACACTACCTGTGGGGAAGATTTTTATCTTTTAGGGTGAGAGGAGGAGTAATTGACTTTATCTTGGAAATAGGTAGTTTCCACAATAATCGTATCTTCTAAAATTTTACTCAACCTTGGCGACACTGTAGTGAAACTAGTATTTCTGACCCCAGACCCTGTCGGATTTGTCTGTACCATCACACATCACTTGGGGTTCAGTTGCTAACCAGAGTCTGTGGTGGAACACCTGGGAACAGAGGGGCAGACACAGGGGAAGGGGGCCAGCTTGTCTTACACGTATGTAAACTGGCTACTTGCAGGAATAATTTTTCGATGTTTGTTCAAAGGAGAAAGCCTAAAAAATTAAAGGATACATATAAAATTATTATGTAACCAATAAAATGATTTGGAATGCTAGCAAATGGAAACATGCTCGAGGAAATTGTAGAAATGCACCTGTACCACCATTAAAACTACATATTCACTTGTGTGTGGATAAGGTAGGGAACAGATTTGGATGAATAGTGGGATATGTTTGGGAATTGTGTAGATGCGTTTTCTGACCTATTAGTACCACTCAGTTCATGTGATTGTAAAAGGATTGCCTATGTCCGTTATTTCTACTGTTGTTTCTTGGCTTTTTCATCTTGATTATACTTAAAAGCACAAATGATTACTGGCAAAAAAAAAAAAACATGTTTGTTTTTCTAAGTAGGCAGTCTTGGTGAGGTTGTGTGTTTCCCGTTTCAGTGAAAGTCAAGTTTGAGACAAGACTGAGGAGGAAGGGAAAGTCTCCGCTGGGAGCACATAGACAAAGACCTGTGACTGTCCCAGATCGGAGAGTTGCACCCTGTACTGTGAACCTCTTCTTTAGCAAGCACGTGCCCCTGCCAGCTGTACACCGTGCCATGTGCTGGGGCAGAGGAGCAAGTGTGGCCCTTTGTGCCAGGTGCTGTGTGGTTGCTAGTGGTACAGAAGGAGAGTACTAATAAGACCTGTGTGCTTTTGTATTCTGCAGAAAACCCTTCAAAAGGATCATCCCTCATAATCTACGATATCATGAATGAATTAAAAGGAAAGAAATTTTCCCCGAAGGACCCAGATGACGGTATGCACAGAATCGCTTGTGTGAGACAGCCTATTTTCTTGTCAGTGATTTAGAGGCCTTGTGATGAGGACAGAGTTTAATTTAAAGTGTGTTTATTTATTTTGGGGGGGAGGCAGAGAGAGAGAGAGAAAGAGAGACTCCCAAGTAGGCATCACACTGTCAGTGAGGAGCCCAGTGCTGGGCTCAGACTCAGCATCATGACTGAGCCAGTCTGACACTTAACCATCTGAGCCCCCCATGCGTCCCAGAGGACAGGTTTAACTTAGCTTAGTTACCTTACGGGTGGTTATTCTGAGGAAGCCAAAACGTGTGGCACGTTGCTGTATACTTCCCCCTATGGTTTTTGTTTCTTCAGGTTTAACTTACACATTGACAGTTGGGTCACTAGGGTTTTTATTAATGCTGCTCACTTAAAAATATATTTTATCCATTGTAACCAAGACTTTGTGAACTTTGATTTTCAGATATGTTTTTTCAGTCAGCCATGAGAGCTGTAAGTACCGCTTCTTATTTTTTGCTTTCCCTTATCCACTTCTTAAATTCATCTGTAACTGGGGTTGGAAGGTGAGGGGGAGGGGCTTTTCCCTGGCTATTTTCACTTCCTGAGTTTTCTGTTTATGTCTTAGATTCTGATTTTTTTCTTCTTAAATTCTATACTAACTCACATAGCACCTCTACCCTTTGTTGTATACATTGTTTTTTTTTTCACACTTCTGTTCAGATAAGGTTTCAGGGTATTTCATATTTTCCTATTGATGGCCTTTTAAATTGATGTCGGTTGTTTTGAATTCTGGTTTTTCATTTTATGCTAATCAGCGGATGTGGATTAGCACATCCTGTTCCCTAAGGATAATGCTTTCTAAAAGTTTAGTGTGTATCCTTGCAGGTTTTTTCGTTAGGTGTTTTGGAGTTACTTCATGGGTTTTTTGCAAATACAGTGATGCTGGAGTGAGCACTCCATCTGTTTTTATGCACATGATCAAGTGTTTTCATAGGATTGATTTCTAAAGGTGTAATCACTAGACAAAATCATTTTGTGAGGCGCCTGGGTAGCTCCTTCAGTTAAGCATCTGACTCCTGGTTTTGACTTAGGTCATGATCTCACAGTTTGTGAGAATGAGCCCCGTGTTGGGCTGTGCACTGATAGCTCAGAGCCTGCTTGGGATTCTTATTCTCCCTCTCTCTGCCTCTTCCCTTTTTGCATAATAATATTGTATGTATATGTGTATATGCTATATAATATATGAACGTTAAAAAAATTTTTAACTTTCATGGAATTGGGGAGTCTGCTTTCATTTTTTCCCTTCAGTCTTACAACTCATTTGCTGTCAACCAGTAATAAATTGAATCAGCATAAATATTTCCATAAGTAACTACACTTTTTAATGTAATGAGCCACTATTTGGTTGATAAATCTCAGAGTGATGCTTACTGCTTGCAAATTTTCAGTGCTCAGTTCTCAGAGATCTAGAACTTGCTTACCAAGTACATGGCCTTTTAAACACCGGAGACAACTGGAAATTCATTGGACCAGATCACCGGCGTAATTTCTATTAGTAAGTGTGTTAGAAATGTATCCCTTTGGGGGCGCCTGGGTGGCGCAGTCGGTTAAGCATCCGACTTCAGCCAGGTCACGATCTCGCGGTCCGTGAGTTCGAGCCCCGCGTCGGGCTCTGGGCTGATGGCTCAGAGCCTGGAGCCTGTTTCCGATTCTGTGTCTCCCTCTCTCTCTGCCCCTCCCCCGTTCATGCTCTGTCTCTCTCTGTCCCAAAAATAAATAAACGTTGAAGGAAAAAAAAAAAAAAAAAAGATATCCCTTTGCATTATTGGAGCCTCTTTAAAAAGCAACCATCAGTCATTTCTGCAAGTAGGAGACTCTTGGTAGCCCTCCTATGTCATGTCTGCAGGCAGCATGCCCCTAACTTAATGGTACATGTTAATTGAGCACTTGGAAATTGAAGCAGTGGTAAAACTGATTTGCCAGACTGAGATGTCTGGTGTGGATCTTTTAGGATATTTTTCTTTGTAACGCTTCAAACCCATGTGTCTTTTTCCTCCATGGCCTGTTTTATGTTTTTGAATATCTGGCAGGGTAGGTCCCTAAACATTTCAGCGCAGCCTCTTGTTTAAAGATGAAGATACAGAGATGAAGCCCAAAGAGACTCCTTAAAGGAGTTTGACTTCAGGTAGATAAAAACAAGAACTGAAGGAGGCAGCCTGTTAATAGTTGTGTGGTGATTGTCTTCTGTGTGTCCCATCTCCTTGCTTCACACTGCGTGCTTTGAAAGTGAATGTGGCAGACCACTCCCTGGGAGCTGAGCACGCTGAGGAGGCAGTCATGAATGGCTAGTTGTGCAGAAGAAGGTGTTGATCAGGAAGTCCAGAAAGCATAGTTAGCACCCCCTGGCTCAAGTATTGTCCCATGTAACTTGAAATTGTTTGTTACTTACAAGTTGTTTTTAAATTCTGTGTAAGATGTCATCACGTAACAATGCTGTAATTTAATCTTCTGCTGTTAACACTCTGAGACTAAAACACACCTTTTCTCACCATTACAGCTCCAAGTTCTTCAGTTTGCTTTGTCTAATGGAACAAATTGATGTCACTTTGAAGTGGTATAAGGACCTGATACCTTCAGTAAGATGATTCATTACTTATCACTATGTATGTGCTTGTGGGTATCTTTGCTGGTTAATACTTTAAAAATACATTTGTATTTCTCTTAATCAGGTATTCTTTCCCCGTTCCCAAACGTTGATAGATCTTCTCCAAGCACTGGATGTGGCCAACCGGCTAGAAGTGATTCCTCAGATTTGGAAAGGTTGGTTTCAGCTTGTATGTCCAGGCCCATCTCATTTCATCATCCTACATTTTGATTAACAAACGTGTTAATATTGTTAGGGACGGAAACTTCTATTTGTCACTAAATTGAATATATATGTAAGTTGAAGTCTGCTTCATGGTCCACTGGCTCATGTTGCACTGCACGAGTAAAAATGTACTGAAAGTGACTTAAATCCATTCCTTTGTGACAGGAATGGTAGAGCTGTGCATTTGTTGTGTGACATGACGGAAGATCATCGCTGATTACATGGCACGCCCTAGATTGAAATTCAGGTCCACAAACGTAATCCACAAAGCCTAGGTTCTGTGTTACTCCTCTGTATCATGCTGCATCGTTGTGACTCAGTTGTTAAGAAGCCACTTGAATTTCTAAGAAGTAGGCATGGTTGTGGGTTTCTGTGTATAAATTGGCTGCAGAAGATGCTGTGTGTGTCCTCTGTTAGGGGACTGTGATTGCAGCATGAGTTCCTGTCAGCTTCAAGTTTCCATGTCCGAACACTGAGACTAGAGCCCTGCCCTACTTCACAGGATTGCTTAAGTGGTTGTTACCTGTTATAAAATATCACTGATCACCAAGGGCTGTAAAAAAAAAAGTGTCTTATATCACACGGAGTTGGTAGCTGCTCAAGAGTAGTGCATATGCTGTGGTTCACACTTGACTTGGGAGCAGGTTACTGGCTTCCACTGCTCCTTCTGTTCTTACCATGAATTATCCTAGTGGTGTCCTGGCGGAAAGAGTGTCAGCAACTTTTTTTTACCCACCAAAAACTACAACGGTGGACAAAGGTCTGCCAAAGAGTTTTGGTATTATATGACAGTAATCACTTCTCATTGTGTTCCTTTCTGTTTCCAGACAGTAAAGAATATGGTCACAGTTTTCGCAATGCCCTGAAAGAAGAGATTCTGATGCTCATGGCAAGGGATCGGCACCCACCAGAGGTAGGGTATGTCCAAATTCAAGTTAGTTTACAGTATTCAGGTGTGTACTGACCAGTATGTTCTCAGAGGACCCTGTAAATGTAATTTCCTTGGTCTCATCTAGGGAAACCTGGAGAGTTCTGCCACCTAAACCCAGATTTAAAGTCTACATCTAAACATACCCAACCATTAGCAGAATCTCTTCTAAAGTCATCTCATTTCTCTGGTCCAAAGTAAACAACATGAAAATAGTTTCTTTCTGCCCTGACAATAGCTTTTTTTTTTTTTTTTTTTTTTTTAAGTTTCTCTCTGAAAAGAAAACACATGTTCTTTTTGAAAGATGTGGCCAATTTGCAAATTATTTACCCCAGAGCAGGGCAGGGTGCGTTCTTTTTTCTTCACTTTGTTACTTGTGTACCATACATGTGATGTGGTCCAGTGGTAAAATGGATTGCTCAAAAATGTTAATGCTTCAGTGGAGTCTCCTGAACTTAGATTCTCATAAAACCAGTTAGGCAATTCTGCTGATTCTTAGAGCCTCTCAGCTTCAGGTGGCGTTTGCTGACTGTGCTGCCGACATCAGATCTACTTATGAGAGCCAAGATGCCAGGCAGACTGCTCCTGATTGGCCAGCCAACCCTCTGAACTATATAGCTGTCCTCTTTTTAAGGGGAGGGAGGACCCAGGAAGCCTGGTGAGTACAATACCAAAAGCATAAGAAGCCATTTGTACTTGGATCTCAGAGAACATTTGCCCTGGTCACTAGAGTTTTTCTCATCTGTATGATGTGTAATCAGAAGACAAATGAGTTTTCTACATACTGTGTTTTCTCTGGGAACTGCAAATACCAACTGAAAAGGGAACTTTAGGAAGAAGACCAGTATAAGTGTATACAGTGTATTTAAGAAAGGACATGGTTTAATGGGCTAATTTTCTCGTTCTGACCTGTTTTCTGTATCCACGGGCAAGTAAGTCACTTGTCTGTTCACTTAAATAGAGTGATCAAAGAATATTTTTGAAAACGTTTTAGGCATTTGGTTTATCCAAGTGTTTCACTTGGGTGTAGTGGCCCTACCTCCCTGCTTAAAATGCAGGTTGTGCATTTGGACTTTAGGAAACTGGAATTTATAAACATGGCCTTAACTAGAACCATCTTTGGTCTGTGTCACTTCTGTGTGTTCATCAGCACTTCATTCACATACTCATTTTTAGTATTTGTGGATGGAAACTTTACATGAGTTCCTTTTTCCAAAAGCAGAGAAGTCAACAAAAGAATACTTTGTAGGAGTGGTCATAGTTAGGTGGTGTTGCTACATTTTGTTCTGGAGAGATGTATATTCTAACAGTAAGTGGAGTATTCCACAGTAAGTAATGTGTATTCTAACAGTAAGTGGAGTACATGTGTATGGCTTTTTCAACACGGGAGAGTAACTTAATTTGAACATAGGATTGCCAGCCCAAAATGTGGCCGTTCACTATGTTCAGGAAAAGCTGGTGAAGGAAGGCTTTACTGCCTACACTGGTCTTGGGAGTGTAAATCACACACGCGGCCTACTACACTGCTAGTGACCGAAACATTTGGTGCTCAAGTTTGTCAACTCAGGTTGACACTCGTTACGAATCAGGCTATGATGATTGGCGCAGGGGTACGGACCTCAGCTGAGTCATGGGAGCTGAATGTATGTGTTTCTCCTTTGTCCTGCATGTGGCAGGATGCTGGTGAGCACTTACAGGAGACAGATGCCTCAATCTGAGCCTGCTCTTCACAACATAATTCTAGGACACTGATCTCATTCTGGATTTTAAGAGAGGAAAGAGATCATTCTCTCTTGCATCCTTCTCTTCCAACTGCCCACGGGATGTATTCCTTCCCTGGGTGGACTGGAGTGATCCTCTAGAAGAGGAGAGACCCCAGCAATTCTGAACACTGGCAGATCACATTTGCCTGGGAAACTTGACATGTACATATATGAAGTTTGGAGGAGGGAGTTGAAGCACCCAAGGTGATTTTGATGTGAAGACAGGGCTGGGAGCGAGCAGAACTCACAGACATATGTCTTCAGGGGCTAGCACTGGGAGGAGAAGAGCTATGGTCATCTGATCGCCATGTGTTCTACTTGCATTTATAATCTTGCTCCTGTCTCCTCTTGAATAGGAAAATGTTGGGGCTTTTCAGGAAGCATAATAAGATCCCTGGGTAAGTTGAAGTTAACAGGCCTGCCTGGGTACATCCTAGAATTAACTGCAGGGTCTTAACTCTTACCATGGGGTAATTGGAATTTTTTCACCTGCCTCAGCATTCTGATAGACAAGAAAATGCACAATTGCTCCCACCATCTAGGGCATCCTGAAACAAGCACTGTTTTTAATCTGTGCTCAGTGATTGTAACACACTGGCAAGACACCGAATAGATCCTCAATGATGGCATACTGGACCAATGTTCATGATCCCTTTGGCTCTTTAGACTTCATGTAACTTTACCTCCAGAACTACTGTTGAGGATTTCATGACTCAACTTTATAAAATGGTAGATTTTGCACATAAATCTTTGAGGGGTTTCGTTGGGGAGTGTTGACATTTTGCCTTTCTTTTACAGAAATGAGTTGCTGGATGAGTTTATGGACAGTGCAAAAGCATCCAACAACCCTGCCCAGGCCATCGAGATAGTGAAGTTGGCCAGTGCCTTCAGCTTGCCTGTCTGTGAAGGCCTCGCCCAGAGAGTGATGGCTGACTTTGCAATCACCCAGGAACAAAAGTAAGTCCTGCACCAATACCATAAAGGAAAGTGATACAGACCAGACTGTTTGTCCATCTACCCGTTCACTGCTTATAGCTTTCTGCCTCCTGAATTTTCTTCTTTGCAAAGTCAGTGTGTGTTAAACTTAGCTGCTATTTTATTTGTCATAGGAGTCAGAGGCCTATAGATGTGGCTCTTGGAACCTTTTCCCTTGTCCTTATAGTTGAATGCAGCTGCAGAGTCCCTCTCCCCCAAGACTGAATTGCAGTTGTAACCTTCCAGTTTATTTTCCTCACAGAGAAGCCCTGGGAGACCTAACTTCACTGACCAGTGACAGTGACAGCGACAGTGACATCGGTGAAGGCAAATGAAAGTGGGCAAATCCGCAGCTGTGACCTAGCATAGCTGAACTGACCATATTGTAAAGAGAGTACGGATGGTGAACTTTGAATAACAATCAATACAACATGGATGGCCTGATTTAAATTCCTAATTTGATACTTACTATACCACCCATTCAAGGTTTACTACCACTTAAACGAAAGCATCACTACCATTTTCGTTTCTTCGGACACATTGTGAGGACACAGTTCCTGGTTTCAGCGCAAGCTCTGTGTCCCTGCAGTGTTTGTCAGCCAACTTGACACTGTTCTCCAGTGTGGTTCGCCCTCCCCAGGTGTGGACTTGGCCTCCGTTGGCTGATGCTGTGATGTTGGTGCTCCCTCAGTCTTAGAGGACGTGTCTGAAGGTGGTTTGCGTACGTATTACCATTGATACTGGGTCGGTATCCCAAGATCAGGGATACAAAGAGATGCAAAATCGTGCATCTTCGAAACGATTAAACAATGGCAAAGGGCTGCACAAATGGGGAGATGAAGGCTGTAAATAAACTTCAGTAATGTATTTGCACGTATTTCCATTACTTTTACATGGCTTTTATTTTCCCCCAGCCATAGGACTTGCACAAGAGTGCTTCATCTCCCTTTCTTCCCTGTGTGCTGGCACCTTTAGTTGGGCTCTACTCAGAGTCATCGAAAGTGAGGACTTGTGATGAAAAAGGACTGAAATGAAGGTTTTCTTGATGTGATTGTATTGCTGGTGATTATTGCTGGTCACAAACCTCTACTTCTAGCATTTGTCTCACCACTGGGACTTTGAAACAGTATCAGAAGCAGCCAGGACCCTCGTTTGCAAAAGCATCCTTATCTTCACCAGGGCTGCTTCCACAGGCTGCTTTGCTCATACCTGGTCCCAGATTTACTGAGGGATCCCATGAGTTCCCCACTGATGAACAGCCTCATCCTTACCCTGCCAGAGTTGGCACTGATGGGCTACAATATTGTGTGTGTATAGGTGTGTTCCCAGCTCCATTCTGCATCCTCTCTAGCCTGGACCTACTCCTGCATTCTCAGAAACCCAAGCATGGTTTCATGTGTTCTCCTAGAATGTTCAGTTTAAGACATCTAATTGAGGGACAACGAAGGCAGGGGAATGACACAGATTAGCTACTTAAGCATTTATGTGCATTGTCCCATTAGACTCTTGATAAACCAAGGCAAATGAACAAAAGGACAATTAAAGCAGATTAGCCTTTGATCTTGGTTTACAACTTCAAGGGAGACCTGGCTTCCTGGAAGCTTCTGTTAACTCCTTCCCATCTCACCTACAAATGCCTCGCTCTCTGCATGGCCAAATGCTCACTCATCGCAATCCTTATAAATGTGGTACTTCTCCCCTTGCCAGGCCCCAACTGAATCCTCAGCATAGTGCTTGGCAGCTAGAGTTGGTGGGACAGAGTCCCATCTGGACTGATGTCATCTGAATTTGTAATGGATTTCAGTGTACTTCAGTGGTTTTAATTGCTTCAGACTTTCAGAAAATTAGGCCTATAGGATTGGTATCCATTTTTAAAAGAAAATTTTTTAATGTTTATTTTTGAAAGAGAGCATGAGCAGAGAAGGGGCAGAGAAAGACGGAGACACAGAATTTGAAGTAGGCTCCAGGCTCTGAGCTGTCAGCACAGAGCCCAGTGTGGGACTCAAACTCACGAGCTATGAGATTATGCCCTGAGCCAGTCAGACGCTTATCCAACTGAGCCACTCAGGTGCCCCTCCATTCTCTCATTTTTAGATGTTTATTCACACACTAGTGAAATATTAGCCTCTAATATTAAAAGATGTTTCCCCATGCTGAAGTAAATAACCTAGCAATTTTTGCTTTTGGTCCTGGCTCTCCATTTCAACTTGCAGTCTGTTCTTCCTTATGATTGTCTCTACACTTGTAATACAACTCAAGTACTGCATTCCTAAAAGGCATTGAGTAAAATGAGTAGTGTCTTGGTCACATGCTACAACTCATTTTTAAGACCACTCTTCTAGGTCTTAACATTTCCCTGATGTTGACATTTTATACAGGAAAAATTATAACCTAAAATTCAATTCAACATTTTAAACAAAATGGTATGAGATGTAAGATTTGGGTTATAAATCAATCCAGTGAAGACCAGAACCAAGTTTTAAAAAGCGCTGGATCATTAGCGGCATATAAAGCAACCAAGTTGGTCAGAAAACAGCCTTTTGGAAATTGGGAACTGAGGACAGTTTAACTTTTTCAGTAACCTAACAAAAACAGGAGAAACCAAAACATCAGAACTAGGATCAAGACCCATGGAATGGCAAGGGTCAAAGGAGGAGTCCTGTTACCTGTGAATAAACTTGTCCGCTTTGCCTCGTATCACCAATGTGTGCAGACTAGAAATGCAGATTAGGGGTTCAAAACATCTGAAGACTAGCGATAAGATGTACTCTTATGTTGGTTTTAAAACTGCAGGGTTTGATTTTGTGGTGATTAGAATGCTGAAATGGATTAGAAAATCACAGTACACCACTGCAGTAGAGTTGTTTTGTGATAAATTTTACAGTGCAGTAGAAATGTGTAGATACACATGTAGAAGTCTATCTGGTCATGGTGGAAATTATTTTCCTGCTGGTAATAAAGTTTAAAAACATTGAAATGGGATATTTCTGAGATAGCCGTCAGTAGGAGCAAGGAAGTTCAGGGCAAGTTTATAGACTCCTTTAGATCAGGTCTTTAGAGGCAGAGTGGCAACTTACCAAAGGAAAGTTTTTGATTTGGTTGATGAGAGGCAATGTGTTAATAGAATGGCCAAAATATGAGGTGCACAGGGTCTGGGTAGTGAAGGAATGTCCAGCCAGGCCCAGGAAGCAGCCTAACTGTAAAAACGCTGTCCATCTGATCCACACAGCTATGGACTTAGACAATTTGGGACTACTACAGATCAAGCCCAAGAATTTACAGAGCTCAGCAGGATTTCAACCTCTTAAACCAAGAATGTCCAAGAGGAATCAAGGTCTTGATAGAATTTATTCCCAGGGAAACCTAAACTTTGCCACCAGTGACAGTGGGATTTGTTCTTACAACAATGGCACTTCTCCGCTGGCTCTTGCTTCATAACCCCTCCAGAACTCCTTCCTCTTCCTAAAGATCTGGGGCAGTGTCCATACAGCTAGCTTGAACTTAGAAGGCAGTAAAACCACATCACCTACCCATACGCAATTGGTAGAGTGGCCAAGTAAACCTCTTTCTCTCCATCCCCCATCCATTCTTAGGTTCTCCTGCGGACCTCAGGACCCCTAAATGCATCAGGGGGGCCAAACCAGGGAAGCTGAGCTTTGGTTCGGGGGAAATGGTGACCACTGGACCTGATGAAGAGTGATTTGCCTGATAATCCTTTTTGTTTCCCATTTATGTATAGCTCAAATTATCTGTTCTTCTGCACTGAGTTCAAGCAAGTTACTTTAAAACTGATGGGACAACTCATTTGGGACTTGGAGGCTGCTTTTTTCCAGAACCTGTTAAGAGAGCAGAGGATTTATATTAATGCTAAGCAATAGACCATGTGCCTTAAAAAGATGGTCTAAAACTGCATTTTAATTTGTTACGTTATTTTGAAACTAAAAAACAATTTTAAAGCAAAGACCAGAGTTTTAATATACCTGGAGAAAGGAGTTTAAAATGCTGAGGGATGCTATCCTATCACACTCAAGAGGGAGGCAATAAGGTAACCCAATATAAGGCTAAAAATTGATAATGGAAGACAAATAATGATTTGCTTCACATGATCAAGTCCAAAGTGGCAGAGATTTAGAGTTTAAATGAAACATGCTAAAGTGAGTGGCCCTGCCCTCTACCCAGGGCTATATCCACCTTCTCCCAATCTTGTTCCTTTGGATTCTACCTCCTTGAAGAACTGAGAACCCAAGTAAAGGCCCTTTACACTTGAAGCATTGCCGAGTCTTACTAGGCACAAGAAGAAAATCCAGGCCAGGCCAAGAGTCCCCTTTCAACATACTGTTTTCCAATATGCAGTGGAGGTAAGGAGGTTTGCTAATGGAACTACTAAAATTTGAAAGCCAGTGGTCTTATTTTGATTTGCAGACCTAAAATAAACCAATCAGTATTCCTAGGAGTTCAGATAATCCCATCTGATGAGAGTTATTTCTGGGCTCCTAGAGAAATTTAGATTTCCTTGTAATTGGTAGTATTTTACCTACTGTATAAATTACAAACACCTTTACTATGACAAACAGGTAAGTCAGCTTTACAAGTTAATGTATTTTGCAATTTCATGCCATTCCAAAGGGGAAGGCAGGCTGAATTTGAGAACAGCCTCATTATCCTCTGGTAAAAATCAGCTCACCGTAACTGCAGAAATTAAGAATCTACTTAGGAGGAACATAATGAATAGCATTATCAACCAAGGCCAAAATGGGACCAAAATACCCGCAAACCAAAGGGCAAATGCCATGCAAATTTAATGTAACAATCCAAATTCAGGGTCTGGCGTTCACCCGCAGAAATATAAAAATTCATCTCTCCTTCCTCCTCTATGATTTGCAGATACTTTGCTCAGATAAAAGTGCCTCCTCAGTCTGTGAACACATAAACCCCAACAAAAAATAATTACAAAAAAATTTTTGACAGTGTTGTCAAGGAATAAAAAATCAAAAGGTAGGGGTTGATGTTTACCCAGTATGGCAGTCGTCTTAAGCTTCAGAGATGTGAACTAAAAGTTCTCTGGGTTTTATGGCAATACGGTTTAAATATACCACAAAATTATTCAATCCCTTTTAAGATTCCAGACTCACCACCCCCACTTCAAAGAAGACATATTCAGTCCAAGTACCAGAAAGGAACAAGGTCAATTACCAGTGTTTCAGAACTGAGAGCTGTGACCTGTTTTGAGGACTGCTGAAATTAATTTGTGAGTAGAAAAGAAACTGACTTATTAACAGGAAACAGACCAGAAAACAGTACATCACCTGTAGAAAGGGGCTAATAAGCAGTGGTTTGAAAAGTGTTTCATGTACACACACGGGTGTGTATATATTGGGTCCCAAGAGAAAAAACTTTTTCTTGTAGCAACTTAAAAGTTTCAGGTACATACTATTTCTGGTGCCTTGTAATCACCAGAATGCCATGTCTCCCATTGTAAATATATTGGCATTTTGGCTTGTACGTCAGTCTTGAGTTTGACCAAACTTGAGTTTGAGTAGGACTCAGTTCACCAGAACCTTCAAAGCCAAAAACAGACCTTACAGTTTTGGAACCCAATTCATGGCCTGGAAACTGAGTGCCCAGGACTTCCTACTTCTGTTGCCGCTTCTCCAAATTTAAGTTTTCTGCACATACAACAAACTAGAAATGGCACTTCTTGAAAAGGGATAAGCTACTCAGTTTTCATCTTTTTGTTTTATTCAGTTTGCTCCAAGGGCAAAATCAATAGTAATAGGGATCACAAACATTATTTTTGAATGGCTCAAAAGCCTGATCAGTAAAACCTGAAAAACGGAAAATGTTACACAAGTTGCAAAGAAATTACTCCTGGAGTTCACTGACATGATAGCAAGTGGAAATAATATAAATGCAACAGGTGTTAACATTTAGAACAGTACTTATAACCTGCTCCTTTCTAGACAATTCTGGGACCCTGTTGCAAACCCTTCATATATCGCTGATTCCCATTCACGTAAAATAAGACTTTACAAAACTCTTCCTAGACCTTACTCTTGCTGCACTTGAGTGGTTCCTATTCCTACGGCGCTGGCGTATGCTGTCAGGATTTCCACTATCTGTTTGGTTTCTAGGGTCATTCGGGCCTCCTTCAGCCAGTCCTGGGCCACTCGTCGGGACTCCCCTTTCAGCTGGTTGACAAACTTTGCTGCCAGCTCCAGATCACCATGCTCAATGCAATAGGAGGCATAGGACAGTAACTTAAATGTGTTTATGTCCTCAGGGCAGAGCTCCGCTGGTGGCTTCAGTTGCTGAGGTGGGAATAACAGCAAGGACTGCAAGTAGGAGAGGAAGTACTGGTATAAGCTATTTCTGGTTTCATCAATCATTGCTACCCTTCGGGCCAGTTTTTGAACAGCATAGAAACGGACTCTAAGGGTCTCTTCGCTGTACACCCCACGGGTCAGGGACTCTGGAGGGATAGCTGCAGTTAAAGCTTGGGCAAATTCACTATCAGAACAGTTGACTCTGATGGCCTCAACTGCACTACCCAGTGGAACAGTGGGCAGGTCTGCAGACGCAGTCTTCATGCTGTACTTTAATGCCTCCACCGAGAGCCACAGTTGGTGGGCTTTTCTGGCCTCCTCCTCAGCAACTGCATGACCTACAAAGAAAAAACAGGCAAAGAAACACATTTTTCTCTCCATCTGACTAAATGTCCTTCCCATACCTGCAGAGAACTGATGTAAATGTACCTGCACCCTCAACAGGCTAAATCCACACGGTAAATGATAGGGCCAGAGAGAGCCTTTTCCAACCCCACCTGACACTTATTTCTGGCATGTTCTTTCCGAGGAAGTCAGCCTCTTCATGAGGCAACATGGTAAACCTAACTTTTTAGTCAAGCCATGGAGAAAACTGGAAGGATGTATGTGCACAAGCACGAGAGTGTCTTTCCCCTCTTACTGTGACATCCAGAAAAACACACAGTATCTGATTCAAGGATAATTATTTTAGAATGTTTGAGGAAAAAAACATTTAAATTAGGCTAAGACTTATGCTAAGGCCATCAGAAACTTCCTGCAAAGAATGGAAGACTTCGAGTAAACTTAATGGACTACGTGATCTTGAATCTTGCAACTTCCTAGGTATTTATTTTTATACTTATCTGACAAAAATGGCTCTATAACACCCCCCAAAAAAACCCATTTTATCAACATTCTGTTAGAACATTTCCCTTTCAGTGTGCCACGCTGAAGCCTCAGAATAACTACTGTCCGTTTGGTGGGTGGAATCAGCAAATAACCACTTCCAGACAGGGCTGGACAGCAAGCGTGGGGATACGCTGACCTTTTGCTCCACTCAGGGCACATAAGACATAACCAAAGTGTGCTGGGTAACCTGCCTCATAAACGGCGATCTCCAGTCTGACACACACACGGTAAATCTTCAAGTATTTAGATTTAATTTTTAGATTCTTTTTAATTTCCTCTCATAAACACCCTATGCTCCAAACTTACCAAATCTGGGCTAATTTTCTCAGAAATGAATAA
Organism: Prionailurus viverrinus; assembly: GCF_022837055.1. Classification (NCBI taxonomy): domain Eukaryota; kingdom Metazoa; phylum Chordata; class Mammalia; order Carnivora; family Felidae; genus Prionailurus; species Prionailurus viverrinus. Next base: position 101,280,459 of record NC_062563.1, read on the forward strand.
AATTTAATAGAATGACTTCACAGCATCTTTATGTCCTAATGCTGACGCATGTAACCCATTGTCCTAACAAAGAAGTTGGACTGAATAAAATGTAAGAGGCCCATGTACTCACTCTGAACAGCCTGTTCGATTCCTCTTAGTCTAGCATAGGCAGTGTTTATATCCAGAGTAAAGTTGTCAACTTGCTCTTGACTGAGGCGACGAAACTGTAATTCCTGTTCAGCGAGTTTCTCAGACAGGTCCTGAAATAAAACATAAACAGTGTACAGGAGAAAGTGATGCTACTTCAGTGCATGTCAGTCACTGGAACCGTAAAGTCTACCACCAAATGCTACTTCCAAAAGCAAAGAGGGCCTTTAAAAATCTCAAAACATTTCTCATGAAACTCCTATATTATGTGTAAGATTTCAAAAATTTCCTAAAACTCATAGTTGATGTATGTAATTCCCTACAAATTTACTGACAGAACTTTGTATCAGAGGAAGTAGACCAGGAGAAGAAAGCAAGTAAAAACTGAGAAAATACTAACTTTAGAAAGTAAAGTAACTGCACTGCCCCCCAATGTAATAGATTTGCTGTGATTTCCAAACTTAACCTCTCTGGGAAGTTTCCTCAGAAATAAACATCTGAGTGCTGCTACATAACCCACAGGAGATTGTGGAAATAAAGCAGGAGATCTGTGTGTCAAGTATTATCTGCATTTTTGAAACTCACTGTGCCAACCCTCCCTAAAACTTGAAGGCTCCAAATGACTAGGACATAGATATAAAACACATCTGATCAATTACACACAGGTACATCTTTATGTAAAAAGGAGCAGTGTTGCAAAATACAAAAGCCCCACTGCACGAAGGCTGGGTACCATTCGCATTCTTTCCCCATTCTTCCATATCCTCAGAGGGAAGGACACACAGAGGACATGAAGAGGAGAGGAGGCTGAAGGGAGCTGATGCGCTGTAACAAGTCCCCACCTGTTCATATTCATATTTGAGTTCCTGTTCTTGTACCCTAAGGACATCGCGTAAGTGATCAGTGTGGGCAGCAGCCTGTCGGCGAAGCTGGGTTCTCATTTCATTCTCCATGGCATCTCTGACTTCCTCTACCTGTGAAACCACAAGAATGATTACTTCTCGTTTCTCCACATTTGCTCTTAGAAAAAAAAGACTAGTAGCAATGATGATGGCAGCTTCCATGCCCTGAACCTCTACAATGTACCAAGCGTGCGGCTAACGTCCCTGACTTCTCTGACGTCGATCAGAGCTGAATGCTGGAAGGGGACTCACTCAGCTATGGCAAAAATCAGATTCCAAACAGGTGTCTTTCTGCCCCAAAATGTGTTTCTCCCAACTGATCAAGCTGCCTCTTATGCAAGGTAAACACTGTCATTTCCTGAATCACACACTCCTTTAAGGATTAACAAATCCTCAAAGTTTTTTTGGAAAAAATAACTACAAAGACTTGGGATCAAACACAGCTTCATCACAATAATTGCGGAATTCATCTTCTCAAGTGTCCATTTTTTCATCTAGGAATAATGCCTAGAGTGAAGTATTAAGAAAATTAATAAATTGATTAATATCTGGTACTTACTCTACAATTTCTCCTAAACAAAGAACACTGCTCTGAAACTGCTTACTTTACTATGAATTTAGATTCACAAGAGAGCCCAGATCAAAACAAAAATATGAAAAGCCTATCATGTCTTGCCTAACAATTGGCCATATTACAAATTATTTAGTACTGACTACCTGGAATTCATAACTTACTTTTTCCTAGACACAACATTAAGTAAATCCAATCAGTGCATAGATATTTATAAAGTGCCAACCCTGTGCCAGGCAGTGCCTACTATATCCTTGGATACGATGGTGCTCAAGACACACAAACTTTTTGTTCTCCTACAATGTACATTTCAATGAAGCAATCAGACAGTAATAAGTAAACAAAATGGACATCTCAGACTGTGATACGTCTTTTTGAAAAATAAGGCAGTATGAGAAAAAGTAATACAGAGACTCTACACTGAAGAAATAGAAGAAGCCTTGCTGACAGCGTGACATCCAAGCTTAGAACTAAGTGACAGGATTTAAACTTCCAAGTCACAGGACTAGATAAGAGCACTTGGAGATAGTTTAGATGGATAAAAGGTTTCAGAACCAAGGCCAGCACATGCCAATATTGGGGAAGCTGAGCAAAGAAGGGGTCCAAGCAATGGCCAACAAGGTGGGAGAAAGGCCAGGAGCTTGTGGTATCCTAACAGACTAGGGAAGAAAGCACTTCACAGAGGAAGCAGTGCTCAACTGTGCAGCTGAGAGGACAGAGAGGGAGGATGGGTACCTAGGTTCCCGAATCAACCCGCAGACACCTATCTAACACATGATGTACCCAGACA